>NC_133536.1:206860776-207086237 GCF_048544455.1 Silene latifolia | reverse complement strand
AAAGTTCCTAGGGTCGATAAAGCGGCCACGCAAAGTTTGAGCACCAACGGAAGACATTTGGGGGTGCTGTGCAGCACGAACCAAAGATTCGCCGAAACTCTGATTATCGTGAAAAATGTGTTAAAGCTCGTTATTTGAGGCTGAAATCGAACAGGTTGATTCCCGAAATCGAACAGGTTGATTCCTGAAATGAGCTCGGGCGCGTGATTGAAAAACAGGGAGAAAAAGAAACAGGTTCGGTACGACCTTCCGAACGGCTGAAATTGAAGTGTATAATACACGGTTTTTCGGGATTCCGGGTCCCGGAATAAAATTCTCCGGAAATCACATAGAAAGTTCCTCTGGTCATATAATGCGGCCACACAAAGTTTGAGCACCAACGGAAGACATTTGGGGGTGCCGGTGTGCCACAAACCATCATTCGCCGAAACTCGGATTATCGTGAAAAATGTGTTAAAACTCGTTATTTAAAATAAATCGAACGGGTTGATTCCTGAAATCGAATAGGTTGATTCCTGAAATGAGCTCGGACGCGTGATTGAAAAACAGGAGAAAAAGAAATAGGTTTTACGACCTTTCGAACTACCGAAATTGAAGTATATAATACACGGTTTTTGGATTCCTGAGTCCCGAAATAAAATTCTCCGGAAATCACATAGAAAGTTTCTCGGGTCAGATAAAGCGGCCACGCAAAGTTTGAGCACCAACGGAAGACATTTGGGGGTGCCCGTGTGCCACAAACCAAAGATTCACCGAAACTCGGATTATCGTGAAAAATGTGTTAAACCTCGTTATTTGAGGTGAAATCGAACAGGTTGATTCCTGAAATCGAACAGGTTGATTCCCGAAATGAGCTCCGACGCGTGATTGAATAACAGGAGAAAAAGAAACAGGTTCTCGCACGACCTTTCGAACGGCCGAAATTGAAGTGTATAATACATGGTTTTTCTGGGATTCCGGTCCCTAATAAAATTCTCCGGAAATCACATAGAATGTTCCTCGGGTCAGATAAAGCAGCCACGCAAAGTTTGAGCACCAACGGAAGACATTTGGGGGTGCCGGTGTGCCACAAACCAGCATTCGCCGAAACTCGGATTATCGTGAAAAATGTGTTAAAACTCGTTATTTGAGGCTGAAATCGAACAGGTTGATTCCTGAAATCGAACAGGTTGATTCCTGAAATGAGCTCGGACGTGTGATTGAAAAACTTGGAGAAAAAGAAACAGGTTCCTAGACGACGACCTTCCGAACTAGTGAAATTGAAGTGTATAATACACGGTTTCCGGGGTCCCGGAATAAAATTCTCCGGAAATCACATAGAAAGTTCCTCTTGTCAGATAAAGCGGCCACGCAAAGTTTGAGCACCAACGGAAGACATTTGGGAGTGCCGGTGTGCCGCAAACCAGCATTCGCCGAAACTCGGATTATCGTGAAAAATGTGTTAAAGCTCGTTATTTGAGGCTGAAATCGAACAAGTTGATTACTGAAATCGAACAGGTTGATTCCTGAAATGAGCTCGGATGCGTGATTGAAAAACAGGGAGAAAAAGAAACAGGTTCCGGTACGTCCTTCCGAACGGCTAAAATTGAAGTGAACACACGGTTTTTCGGGATTTCGGGGTCCCGGAATAAAATTCTCCGGAAATCACATAGAAAGTTCCTTGGGTCAGATAAAGCGGCCACTCAAAGTTTGAGCACCATCGAAAGACATTTGGGGGTGCTTGGGTGTATAAACCAAAGATTCGCCGAAACTCGGATTATCGTGAAAAATGTGTTAAAGCTCGTTATTTGAGGCTGAAATCGAACAGGTTGATTCCTGAAATGTGCTCGGACGCGTGATTGAAAAACAGGGAGAAAAAGAAACAGGTTTCGGTACGACCTTCCGAACGGCTGAAATTGAAGTGTATAATACACGGTTTTTCGGGATTCCGGGGTCCCGGAACAAAATTCTCCGGAAATCACATAGAAAGTTCCTCTTGTCAGATAAAGCGGCCACGAAAAGTTTGAGCACCAACGGAAGATATTTGGGAGTGCCGGTGTGCCGCAAACCAGCATTCGCCGAAACTCGGATTATCGTGAAAAATGTGTTAAAGCTCGTTATTTGAGGCTGAAATCGAACAAGTTGATTCCTGAAATCGAACAGGTTGATTCCTGAAATGAGCTCGGATGCGTGATTGAAAAACAGGGAGAAAAAGAAACAGGTTCCGGTACGACCTTCCGAACGGCTGAAATTGAAGTGTATAATACACGGTTTTTCGGGATTTCAGGGTTCCGGAATAAAATTCTCCGGAAATCACATAGAAAGTTCCTCGGGTCAGAGAAAGCGGCCACGCAAAGTTTGAGCAGCAACGGAAGACATTTGGGGGTGCCGGTGTGCCACAAACCAGCATACGCCGAAACTCGGATTATCGTGAAAAATGTGTTAAAGCTCGTTATTTGAGGCTAAAATCGAACAGGTTGATTCCTGAAATCGAACAGGTTGATTTCTGAAATGAGCTCGGACGCGTGATTGAAAAACAGGGTGAAAAAGAAACAGGTTCCGGTACGACCTTACGAACGGCTGAAATTGAAGTGTATAATACACGGTTTTTCGGGATTCCGGGGTCCTGGATTAAAATTCACCAGAAATCACATAGAAAGTTCCTCGGGTCAGATAAAGCGGCCACGCAAAGTTTGAGCACCAACGGAAGACATTTGGGGGTGCCGGTGTGCCACAAACCAGCATTCGCCGAAACTCGGATTATCGTGAAAAATGTGTTAAAGCTCGTTATTTGAGTTTGAAATCGAACAGGTTGATTCCTGAAATCGAACAGGTTGATTCCTGAAATGAGCTCGGACGTGTGATTGAAAAACAGGGAGAAAAAGAAACAGGTTCCGGTACGACCTTCCGAACGGCTGAAAATGAAGTGTATAATACACGGTTTTTCGGGATTCCGGGGTCCCGGAATAAAATTCTCCGGAAATCACATAGAAAGTTCCTCTGGTCATATAATGCGGCCACACAAAGTTTGAGCACCAACGGAAGACATTTGGGGGTGCCGGTGTGCAAACCAAAAATTCGGCGTTCGCCTCGGATTATCGTGAAAAATGTGTTAAACCTCGTTATTTGAGGCTGAAATCGAACAGGTTCATTCCTGAAATCGAACAGGTTGATTCCTGAAATGAGCTCCGACGCGTGATTGAATAACAGGGAGAAAAAGAAACAGGTTCTGGTACGACCTTTCGAACGGCTGAAATTGAAGTGTATAATACACGGTTTTTCGGGATTCCGGGGTCCCGGAATAAATTTCTCCGGAAATCACATAGAAAGTTCCTCGGGTCAGATAAAGCGGCCACGCAAAGTTTGAGCACCAACGGAAGACATTTGGGGGTGCCGGTGTGCCACAAACCAGCATTCGCCGAAACTCGGATTATCGTGAAAAATGTGTTAAAACTCGTTATTTGAGGCTGAAATCGAACAGGTTGATTCCTGAAATCGAACAGGTTGATTCCTGAAATGAGCTCGGACGCGTGATTGAAAAACTGGGAGAAAAAGAAACAGTTCCGATTTACGACCTTCCGAACGGGCAAATTGAAGTGTATAATACACGGTTTTTGGGATTCGGTCCCTAATAAAATTCTCCGGAAATCACATAGAAAGTTCCTCTGGTCATATAAAGCGGCCACACAAAGTTTGAGCACCAACGGAAGACATTTGGGGGTGCCGGTGTGCCACAAACCATCATTCGCCGAAACTCGGATTATCGTGAAAAATGTGTTAAAACTCGTTATTTGAGGCTGAAATCGAACAGGTTGATTTATGAAATCGAATAGGTTGATTACTGAAATGAGCTCGGATGCGTGATTGAAAAACAGGGAGAAAAAGAAACAGGTTTCATTTACCTTTCGAACTACTAAATTGAAGTGTATAATACACGGTTTTTTCGGATTCCTGAGTCCCAAATAAAATTCTCCGGAAATCACATAGAAAGTTCCTCTTGTCAGATAAAGCGGCCACGAAAAGTTTGAGCACCAACGGAAGATATTTGGGAGTGCCGGTGTGCCGCAAACCAGCATTCGCCGAAACTCGGATTATCGTGAAAAATGTGTTAAAGCTCGTTATTTGAGGCTGAAATCGAACAAGTTGATTCCTGAAATCAAACAGGTTGATTCCTGAAATGAGCTCGGATGCGTGATTGAAAAACAGGAGAAAAAGAAACAGTTCCTATGATTTACCTTCCGAACGGCTAAAATTGAAGTGTATAATACACGGTTTTTCGGGATTTCGGGTCCCTAATAAAATTCTCCGAAATCACATAGAAAGTTCCTTGGGTCAGATAAAGCGGCCACGCAAAGTTTGAGCACCATCGGAAGACATTTGGGGGTGCCGGTGTGCCACAAACCAAAGATTCGCCAAACTCGGATTATCGTGAAAAATGTGTTAAAGCTCGTTATTTGAGGTGAAATCGAACAGGTTGATTCCTGAAATCGAACAGGTTGATTCCTGAAATGAGCTCGGACGCGTGATTAAAAACAGGAGAAAAAGAAACAGGTTCCTGACGACCTTCCGAACGGTCAAATTGAAGTGTATAATACACGGTTTTTCGGGATTTCGTGGTTCCTAATAAAATTCTCCGGAAATCACATAGAAAGTTCCTCGGGTCGAGAAAGCGGCCACGCAAAGTTTGAGCAAAGAACGGAAGACATTTGGGGGTGCCGGTGTGCCACAAACCAAAGATACGCCAAAACTCGGATTATCGTGAAAAATGTGTTAAAGCTCGTTATTTGAGGCTAAAATCGAACAGGTTGATTCCTGAAATCGAACTCGGACGCGTGATTGAAAAACAGGGTGAAAAAGAAACAGTTCCTGATTTAATTTACCTTACGAACGGGAAATTGAAGTGTATAATACACGGTTTTTCGGGATTCCGGGGTCCTGGATTAAAATTCACCGTAAATCACATAGAAAGTTCCTCGGGTCAGATAAAGCGGCCACGCAAAGTTTGAGCACCAACGGAAGACATTTGGGGGTGCCGGTGTGCCACAAACCAGCATTCGCCGAAACTCGGATTATCGTGAAAAATGTGTTAAAGCTCGTTATTTGAGTTTGAAATCGAACAGGTTGATTCCTGAAATCGAACAAAGTTGATTCCTGAAATGAGCCGGGACGTGTGATTGAAAAACAGGAGAAAAAGAAACAGTTCCTGACGACCTTCCGAACTTGAACAAATTGAAGTGTATAATACACGGTTTTCGGGATTCCGGGTCCCGAAATAAAATTCTTTGAAATCACATAGAAAGTTCCTCGGGTCAGATAAAGCGGCCACGCAAAGTTTGAGCACCAACGGAAGACATTTGGTGGTGCCGGTGTGCCAAAACCAAAGATTCGCCGAAACTCGGATTATCGTGAAAAATGTGTTAAAGCTCGTTATTTGAGGCTGAAATCGAACAGGTTGATTCCTGAAATCGAACATGTTGATTCCTGAAATGAGCTCGGACGCGTAATTGAATAACAGGGAGAAAAAAAAACAGGTTCTGGTACGACCTTTCGAACGGCTGAAATTGAAGTGTATAATACATGGTTTTTCGGGATTCCGGGGTGCCGGAATAAAATTCTCCGTAAATCACATAGAAAGTTCCTAGGGTCAGATAAAGCGGCCACGCAAAGTTTGAGCACCAACGGAAGACATTTGGGGGTGCCGGTGTGCCACGAACCAGCATTCGCCGAAACTCGGATTATCGTGAAAAATGTGTTAAAGCTCGTTATTTGAGGCTGAAATCGAACAGGTTGATTCCTGAAATCGAACAGGTTGATTCCTGAAATTAGCTCGGGCGCGTGATTGAAAAAAAGGGAGAAAAAGAAACAGGTTCTGGTACGACCTTCCGAACGGCTGAAATTGAAGTGTATAATACACGGTTTTTCGGGATTCCGGGGTCCCGGAATAAAATTCTCCGGAAATCACATAGAAAGTTCCTCTGGTCATATAATGCGGCCACACAAAGTTTGAGCACCAACGGAAGACATTTGGGGGTGCCGGTGTGCCACAAACCATCATTCGCCGAAACTCGGATTATCGTGAAAAATGTGTTAAAACTCGTTATTTAAGGCTGAAATCGAACAGGTTGATTCCTGAAATCGAATAGGTTGGTTACTGAAATGAGCTCGGACGCGTGATTGAAAAACAGGGAGAAAAAGAAATAGTTTTCGGTACGACCTTTCGAACGGCTGAAATTGAAGTATATAATACACGGTTTTTCGGGATTCCGGAGTCCCGAAATAAAATTCTCCGGAAATCACATAGAAAGTTTCTCGGGTCAGATAAAGCGGCCACGCAAAGTTTGAGCACCAACGGAAGACATTTGGGGGTGCCCGTGTGCCACAAACCAGCATTCGCCGAAACTCGGATTATCGTGAAAAATGTGTTAAACCTCGTTATTTGAGGCTGAAATCGAACAGGTTCATTCCTGAAATCGAACAGGTTGATTCCTGAAATGAGCTCCGACGCGTGATTGAATAACAGGGAGAAAAAGAAACAGGTTCTGGTACGACCTTTCGAACGGCTGAAATTGAAGTGTATAATACATGGTTTTTCGGGATTCCGGGGTCCCGGAATAAAATTCTCCGGAAATCACATAGAATGTTCCTCGGGTCAGATAAAGCAGCCACGCAAAGTTTGAGCACCAACGGAAGACATTTGGGGGTGCCGGTGTGCCTACAAACCAAAGATTCGCCAAACCGGGATTATCGTGAAAAATGTGTTAAAACTCGTTATTTGAGGTCGAAATCGAACAAAGTTGATTCCTGAAATCGAACAGGTTGATTCCTGAAATGAGCTCGGACGTGTGATTGAAAAACTTGGAGAAAAAGAAACAGGTTCCGCATTTACCTTCCGAACGGGTAAAATTGAAGTGTATAATACACGGTTTTTCGGGATTCCGGTCCCTAATAAAATTCTCCGGAAATCACATAGAAAGTTCCTCTTGTCGATAAAGCGGCCACGCAAAGTTTGAGCACCAACGGAAGACATTTGGGAGTGCCGGTGTGCCGCAAACCAAAGATTCGCCGAAACTCGGATTATCGTGAAAATGTGTTAAAGCTCGTTATTTGAGGTCAAATCGAACAAGTTGATTACTGAAATCGAACAGGTTGATTCCTGAAATGAGATCGGATGCGTGATTGAAAAACAGGAGAAAAAGAAACAGTTCCTGACGTCCTTCCGAACGGCTAAAATTGAAGTGTATATATAATACACGGTTTTTCGGGATTCCTTCCGGAATAAAATTCTCCGGAAATCACATAGAAAGTTCCTTGGGTCAGATAAAGCGGCCACTCAAAGTTTGAGCACCATCGAAAGACATTTGGGGTGCTTGGTGTGCCATAAACCAAAGATTCGCCAAACTCGGATTATCGTGAAAAATGTGTTAAAGCTCGTTATTTGAGGTGAAATCGAACAGGTTGATTCCTGAAATGTGCTCGGACGCGTGATTGAAAAACAGGAGAAAAAGAAACAGGTTTCGATGACGACCTTCCGAACGGCCGAAATTGAAGTGTATAATACACGGTTTTTCGGGATTCCGGGGTCCCGGAATAAAATTCTCCGGAAATCACATAGAAAGTTCCTCTTGTCAGATAAAGCGGCCACGCAAAGTTTGAGCACCAACGGAAGATATTTGGGAGTGCCGGTGTGCCGCAAACCAGCATTCGCCGAAACTCGGATTATCGTGAAAAATGTGTTAAAGCTCGTTATTTGAGGTCAAAAATCGAACAAGTTGATTCCCGAAATCGAACAGGTTGATTCCTGAAATGAGCTCGGATGCGTGATTGAAAAACAGGAGAAAAAGAAACAGTTCCGACGACCTTCCGAACGGGCCAAATTGAAGTGTATAATACACTGGTTTTTCGGGATTTCGTGGTTCCGGAATAAAATTCTCCGAAATCACATAGAAAGTTCCTCGGGTCGAGAAAGCGGCCACGCAAAGTTTGAGCAAAGAACGGAAGACATTTGGGGGTGCCGGTGTGCCACAAACCAAAGATACGCCAAACTCGGATTATCGTGAAAATGTGTTAAAGCTCGTTATTTGAGGCTAAAATCGAACAGGTTGATTCCTGAAATCGAACAGGTTGATTTCTGAAATGAGCTCGGACGCGTGATTGAAAAACAGGTGAAAAAGAAACAGTTCCTGACGACCTTACGAACGGCCGAAATTGAAGTGTATAATACACGGTTTTTCGGGATTCCGGTCCTGGATTAAAATTCACCGAAATCACATAGAAAGTTCCTCGGGTCGATAAAGCGGCCACGCAAAGTTTGAGCACCAACGGAAGACATTTGGGGGTGCCGGTGTGCCACAAACCAAAGATTCGCCAAACTCCTGATTATCGTGAAAAATGTGTTAAAGCTCGTTATTTGAGTTTGAAATCGAACAAGTTGATTCCTGAAATCGAACAGGTTGATTCCTGAAATGAGCTCGGACGTGTGATTGAAAAACAGGAGAAAAAGAAACAGTTCGCACGACCTTCCGAACGGGCAAAAAAATGAAGTGTATAATACACGGTTTTTCGGGATTCCGGGGTCCCGGAATAAAATTCTCCGGAAATCACATAGAAAGTTCCTCTGGTCATATAATGCGGCCACACAAAGTTTGAGCACCAACGGAAGACATTTGGGGTGCCGGTGTGCCAAAACCAAAGATTCGCCAAAACTCGGATTATCGTGAAAATGTGTTAAACCTCGTTATTTGAGGTCTGAAATCGAACAGTTCATTCCCGAAATCGAACAGGTTGATTCCTGAAATGAGCTCCGACGCGTGATTGAATAACGGGAGAAAAAGAAACAGTTCGCACGACCTTTCGAACGCCAAATTGAAGTGTATAATACATGGTTTTTCGGGATTCCGTGGTCCCGAATAAATTTCTCCGAAATCACATAGAAAGTTCCTCGGGTCGATAAAGCGGCCACGCAAAGTTTGAGCACCAACGGAAGACATTTGGGGGTGCCGGTGTGCCACAAACCAAGATTCGCAAAACTCCTGATTATCGTGAAAAATGTGTTAAAACTCGTTATTTGAGGCTCAAATCGAACAGGTTGATTCCTGAAATCGAACAGGTTGATTCCTGAAATGAGCTCGGACGCGTGATTGAAAAACTTGGAGAAAAAGAAACATGTTCCGACGACCTTCCGAACTAAAAATTGAAGTGTATAATACACGGTTTTTGGGATTCCGGTCCCTAATAAAATTCTCCGGAAATCACATAGAAAGTTCCTCTGGTCATATAAAGCGGCCACACAAAGTTTGAGCACCAACGGAAGACATTTGGGGTGCCGGTGTGCCACAAACCATCATTCGCCGAAACTCGGATTATCGTGAAAATGTGTTAAAACTCGTTATTTGAGGTCAAATCGAACAGTTGATTTATGAAATCGAATAGGTTGATTACTGAAATGAGCTCGGATGCGTGATTGAAAAACAGGAGAAAAAGAAACAGGTTTCGCATCGACCTTTCGAACGGCCGAAATTGAAGTGTATAATACACGGTTTTTCGGGATTCCTGAGTCCCAAAATAAAATTCTCCGGAAATCACATAGAAAGTTCCTCGGGTCAGATAAAGCGGCCACGCAAAGTTTTAGCACCATCGGAAGACATTTGGGGTGCCGGTGTGCCACAAAACCAAAGATTCGCCAAACTCGGATTATCGTGAAAAATGTGTTAAAGCTCGTTATTTGAGGTGAAATCGAACAAAGTTGATTCCTGAAATCGAACAGGTTGATTCCTGAAATGAGCTCGGGCGTGTGATTGAAAAATAGGGAGAAAAGAAACAGGGTCCGGTACGACCTTCCGAACGGCTAAATTGAAGTGTATAATACACGGTTTTTGGGATTCCGGTCCCGAATAAAATTCTCCGAAATCACATAGAAAGTTCCTCGGGTCGAGATAAAGCGGCCACGCAAAGTTTGAGCACCAACGGAAGACATTTAGGGAGCCGTGTGCCACAAACCAAAGATTCGTCGAAACACGGATTATCGTGAAAAATGTCTTAAAGTTCGTTATTTGAGGTCGAAATCGAACAGTTGATTCCGAAATCGAACAGGTTGATTCTTGAAATGAGCTCGGACGCGTGATTGAATAATAGGAGAAAAAAAAGTTTACGTACGACTTTTCGAACGGTAAAAATTGAAGTGTATAATACACGGTTTTTCGGGATTTCGTGTTCCGAATAAAATTCTCCTGAAATCACATAGAAAGTTCCTCGGGTCGAGAAAGCGCCACGCAAAGTTTGAGCACCAACGGAAGACATTTGGGGTGCCGGTGTGCCACAAACCAACATTCGCCAAACTCGGATTATCGTGAAAAATGTGTTAAAGCTCGTTATTTGAGGTCAAATCGAACAAAGTTGATTCCTGAAATGTGCTCGGACGTGTGATTGAAAAACAGGGACAAAAAGAAACAGTTTCCTGTCGACCTTCCGAACGGCGGAAATTGAAGTGTATAATACACGGTTTTCGGGATTCCGGAACAAAATTCTCCGGAAATCACATCGAAAGTTCCTCTTGTCAGATAAAGCGGCCACGCAAAGTTTGAGCACCAACGGAAGACATTTGGGAGTGTCGGTGTGCCGCAAACCAGCATTCGCCGAAACTCGAATTATCGTGAAAAATGTGTTAAAGCTCGTTATTTGAGGCTGAAATCGAACAAGTTGATTCCTGAAATCGAACAGGTTGATTCCTGAAATGAGCTCGGATGCGTGATTGAAAAACAGGAGAAAAAGAAACAGGTTCCGATTTACCTTCCGAACGGCTAAAATTGAAGTGTATAATACACGGTTATTCGGGATTTCGGGTCCCTAAATAAAATTCTCCGGAAATCACATAGAAAGTTCCTTGGGTCGATAAAGCGGCCACGCAAAGTTTGAGCACCATCGAAGACATTTGGGGGTGCCGGTGTGCCAAAACCAAAGATTCGCCAAACTCGATTATCGTGAAAAATGTGTTAAAGCTCGTTATTTGAGGCTGAAATCGAACAGTTGATTCCTGAAATCGAACAGGTTGATTCCTGAAATGAGCTCGGACGCGTGATTGAAAAACAGGAGAAAAAGAAACAGTTCCTGACGACCTTCCGAACGGCTGAAATTGAAGTGTATATAATACACGGTTTTTCGGGATTTCGGGGTTCCTAAATAAAATTCTCCGGAAATCACATAGAAAGTTCCTCGGGTCAGATAATACGGCAACGCAAAGTTTGAGCACCAACGGAAGACATTTTGGGGTGCCGGTGTGCCACAAAACCAAAGATTCGCCAAACTCGATTATCGTGAAAAATGTGTTAAAGCTCGTTATTTGAGGTCGAAATCGAACAAGTTGATTCCTGAAATCGAACAGGTTGATTTCTGAAATCGAACATGTTGATTCCTGAAATGAGCTTGGACGCGTAATTTAATAACAGAATGAAAAAGAAACAAGTTCTGGTACGACCTTTCGAACGGCTGAAATTGAAGTGTATAATACATGGTTTTTCGGGATTCCGGTCCCGAATAAAATTCTCCGTAAATCACATAGAAAGTTCCTCGGTCGATAAAGCTGCCACACAAAGTTTGAGCACTAACGGAAGACATTTGGGGGTGCTTGGGGTGCCGCAAACCAACATTCGCCGAAAGTCGGATTATCGTGAAAAATGTGTTAAAGCTCGTTATTTAGGCTGAAATCGAACAGTTGATTCCTGAAATCGAACAGGTTGATTCCTGAAATGAGCTCGGACGCGTGATTGAAAAACAGGAGAAAAAGAAACAGGTTCCGTTACGACCTTCCGAACGGCTAAAATTGAAGTGTATAATACACGGTTTTTCTGAATTCGGGTCCCTAAATAAAATTCTCCGAAAATCACATAGAAAGTTCCTCGGGTCGATAAAGCGGCCACGCAAAGTTTGAGCACCAACGGAAGACATTTGGGGGTGCCGGTGTGCCACAAACCAAAGATTCACCGAAACTCGGATTATCGTGAAAAATGTGTTAAAGCTCGTTATTTGAGGCTGAAATCGAACAGGTTGATTCCTGAAATCGAACAGGTTGATTCCTGAAATGTGCTCGGACGCGTGATTGAAAAACAGGAGAAAAAGAAACAGGTTCTCGTACGACCTTCCGAACGGCCGAAATTGAAGTGTATTAATACACGGTTTTCGGGATTTCGAGGTCCCTAACAAAATTCTCCTGGAAATCACATAGAAAGTTCCTCGGGTCGATAAAGCGGCCACGCAAAGTTTGAGCACCAACGGAAGACATTTGGGGGTGCCGGTGTGCCGCAAAAACCAAAGATTCGCCGAAACTCGGATTATCGTGAAAAATGTGTTAAAGCTCGTTATTTGAGGTCAAATCGAACAAAGTTGATTCCCCAAATCGAACAGATTGATTCCCGAAATGAGTTCGACGCGTGATTGAAAAACAGGAGAAAAAGAAACGGTTCCTGATTTACCTTCCGAACGGCTAAAATTGAAGTGTATAATACACGGTTTTTCTGGGATTTCGAGTCCCTAATAAAATTCTCCGAAAATCACATAGAAAGTTCCTCGGGTCGATAAAGCGGCCACGCAAAGTTTGAGCACCAACGGAAGACATTTGGGGGTGCCGGTGTGCCACAAACCAGCATTCGCAAAACTCGGATTATCGTGAAAAATGTGTTAAAGCTCGTTATTTGAGGTGAAATCGAACAAGTTGATTCCTGAAATCGAAAAGGTTGATTCTGAAATGAGCTCGGACGCGTTATTGAAAAAAACAGGAGAAAAAGAAACAGGTTCCTAGATTTACCTTCCGAACGGTCAAATTGAAGTGTAATACACGGTTTTACGGGATTTCGGGGTCCCTAATAAAATTCTCCGGAAATCACATAGAAAGTTCCTCGGGTCGGATAAAGCGGTCACGCAAAGTTTGAGCACCAACGGAAGACATTTGGGGTGCCGGTGTGGCACAAACCAAACCATTCGCCGAAGCTCGGATTATCGTGAGAAATGTGTTAAAGCTCGTTATTTGAGGTCAAATCGAACAAGTTGATTCCCGAAATCGAATAGGTTGATTCCCGAAATGAGCTCGGATGCGTGATTGAAAAACAGGGGAAAAAGAAACGGTTCCGGTCGACCTTCCGAACGGTTCAAATTGAAGTGTATATACACGGTTTTTCGGGATTTCGGGGTCCCGGAATAAAATTCTCCGGAAATCACATAGAAAGTTCCTTGGGTCAGATAAAGCGGCCACTCAAAGTTTGAGCACCATCGGAAGACATTTGGGGGTGCCGGTGTGCCGCAAACCAGCATTCGCCGAAACTCGGATTATCGTGAAAAATGTGTTAAAGCTCGTTATTTGAGGTCAAATCGAACAAAGTTGATTCCTGAAATGAGCTCGGACGCGTGATTGAAAAACAGGAGAAAAAGAAACGGGTTTCGTACGACCTTCCGAACGGCTGAAATTGAAGTGTATATACACGGTTTTTCGGGATTCCGGGGTCCCGGAACAAAATTCTCCGGAAATCACATAGAAAGGTTCTCTTGTCAGATAAAGCGGCCACGCAAAGTTTGAGCACCAACGGAAGATATTTGGGAGTGCCGGTGTGCCGCAAACCAGCATTCGCCGAAACTCGGATTATCGTGAAAAATGTGTTAAAGCTCGTTATTTGAGGCTGAAATCGAACAAGTTGATTCCTGAAATCGAACAGGTTGATTCCTGAAATGAGCTCGGATGCGTGATTGAAAAACAGGAGAAAAAAAAACGTGTTCCTAGTCACGACCTTCCGAACGGCTAAAATTGAAGTGTATAATACACGGATTTTCGGGATTTCGGGTCCCGAATAAAATTCTCCGGAAATCACATAGAAAGTTCCTTGGGTCTGATAAAGCGGCCACGCAAAGTTTGAGCACCATCGGAAGACAATTGGGGTGCCGGTGTGCCACAAACCAAAGATTCGCAAAACTCGATTATCGTGAAAAATGTGTTAAAGCTCGTTATTTGAGGCTGAAATCGAACAGGTTGATTCCTGAAATCGAACAGGTTGATTCCTGAAATGAGCTCGGACGCGTGATTAAAAAACAGGGAGAAAAAGAAACAGGTTCCGGTACGACCTTCCGAACGGCTGAAATTGAAGTGTATAATACACGGTTTTTCGGGATTTCAGGGTTCCAGAATAAAATTCTCCGGAAATCACATAGAAAGTTCATCGGGTCAGAGAAAGCGGCCACACAAAGTTTGAGCAGCAACGGAAGACATTTGGGGGTGCCGGTGTGCCACAAACCAGCATACGCCGAAACTCGGATTATCGTGAAAAATGTGTTAAAGCTCGTTATTTGAGGCTAAAATCGAACAGGTTGATTCCTGAAATCGAACAGGTTGATTCCTGAAATGAGCTCGGACGCGTGATTGAAAAACAGGGTGAAAAAGAAACAGGTTCCGGTACGACCTTACGAACGGCTGAAATTGAAGTGTATAATACACGGTTTTTCGGGATTCCGGGGTCCTGGATTAAAATTCACCGGAAATCACATAGAAAGTTCCTCGTGTCAGATAAAGCGGCCACGCAAAGTTTGAGCACCAACGGAAGACATTTGGGGGTGCCGTGTGCCTAAACCAAAGATTCGCCAAACTCGGATTATCGTGAAAAATGTGTTAAAGCTCGTTATTTGAGTTTGAAATCGAACAGGTTGATTCCTGAAATCGAACAGTTGATTCCAAATTAGCTCGGACGCGTGATTGAAAAACGGGAGAAAAAGAAACAGTTCCTGACGACCTTCCGAACTACCGAAATTGAAGTGTATAATACACGGTTTTTAGGGATTCCGGGGTCCCGGAATAAAATTCTTTGGAAATCACATAGAAAGTTCCTCGGGTCAGATAAAGCGGCCACGCAAAATTTGAGCACCAACGGAAGACATTTGGGGGTGCCGGTGTGCCACAAACCAACATTCGCCGAAACTCGGATTATCGTGAAAAATGTGTTAAATCTCGTTATTTGAGGCTGAAATCGAACAGGTTGATTCCTTAAATGAGCTCGGACGCGTGATTAAAAAACAGAAAGAAAATGAAACAGTTCCAAGATCGACCTTCCAACTAATTTGAAATTGAAGTGTATAATACACGGTTTTTCGGGATAACGGGGTCCCGGAATAAAGTTCTTCGGAAATCACATAGAAAGTTCCTCGGGTAAGATAAAGCGGCCACACAAAGTTTGAGCGCCAACAGAAGACTTTTGGGAGTGCCGGTGTGCCCCAAACCAGCATTCGCCGAAACTCGGATTATCGTGAAAATTGTGTCAAAGCTCGTTATTTGAGGCTGAAATCGAAAAGGTTGATTCCTGAAATCAACAGGTTGATTCCTGAAATGAGCTCGGACGCGTGATTGAAAAACAGGAGAAAAAGAAACAGTTCCGACGACCTTTCGAACGGGTCGAAATTGAAGCGTATAATACACGGTTTTGGGATTCCGGTCCGGAATAAAATTCTTCGGAAATCACATAGAAAGTTCCTCGGGTCAGATAATACGGCCACGCAAAGTTTGAGCACCAACGGAAGACATTTGGGGGTGCGGTGTGCCAAAACCAAAGATTCGCCGAAACTCGGATTATCGTGAAAAATGTGTTAAAGCTCGTTATTTGAGGCTGAAATCAAACAAGTTGATTTCTGAAATCGAACAGGTTGATTCCTGAAATGTGCTCGGACGCGTGATTGAAAAACAGGGAGAAAAAGAAACAGGTTCGTCGACTTTCCGAGCAATTAAATTGAAGTGTATAATACACGGTTTTTCGGGATTCCGTAACAAAATTCTCCGGAAATCACATAGAAAGTTCCTCTTGTCAGATAAAGCGGCCACGCAAAGTTTGAGCACCAACGGAAGACATTTGGTGGTGCCGGTGTGCCAAACCAAAGATTCGCCAAACTCGGATTATCGTGAAAAATGTGTTAAAGCTCGTTATTTGAGGGTCAAATCGAACAGGTTGATTCCTGAAATCGAACAGGTTGATTCCTAAAATCGAACATGTTGATTCCTGAAATGAGCTCGGACGCGTAATTGAATAACGGAGAGAAAAAAAACGAGTTCGCACGACCTTTCGAACTACCAAATTGAAGTGTATAATACATGGTTTTTCGGGATTCCGGGGTGCCGGAATAAAATTCTCCGTAAATCACATAGAAAGTTCCTCGGGTCGATAAAGCGGCCACGCAAAGTTTGAGCACCAACGGAAGACATTTGGGGGTGCCGGTGTGCCTGACAAACCAAAGATTCGCCAAACTCGGATTATCGTGAAAATGTGTTAAAGCTCGTTATTTGAGGTCAAATCGAACAGTTGATTCCTGAAATCGAACAGGTTGATTCCTGAAATGAGCTCGGACGCGTGATTGAAAAACGGGGGAAAAAGAAACGGTTCGTTTACGACCTTCCGAACGGGTCATTGTAATTGAAGTGTATAATACACGGTTTTTTCGGGATTCCGGGTCCCTGGAATAAAATTCTTTGGAAATCACATAGAAAGTTCCTCGGGTGAGATAATGCGGCCACGCAAAGTTTGAGCACCAACGGAAGACATTTGGGGGTGCCGGTGTGCCACAAACCCGATTCGCCGAAATTCGGATTATCGTGAAAAATGTGTTAAAGCTCGTTATTTGAGGTCAAATCGAGCGAGTTGATTCCTGAAATCGAACAGGTTGATTCCTGAAATGAGCTCGGACGCGTGATTGAAAAACAGGAGAAAAAGAAACGAGTTCCGTTTACCTTCCGAACTAAATAAAATTAAAGTGAATAATACACGGTTTTTCGGGATTACGGGGTCCCTGAATAAAATTCTCCCGAAATAACATAGAAAGTTCCTCTGGTCATAAAAAGCGGCCACACAAAGTTTGAGCACCAACGGAAGACATTTGGGGGTGCCGGTGTGCCACAAACCAGCATTCGCCGAAACTCGGAGTATCGTGAAAAATGTGTTAAAGATCGTTATTTGAGGCTAAAATCGAACAAAGGTTGATTCCTGAAATCAAACAAAGTTGATTCTGAAATGTGCTCGGACGCGTGATTGAAAAACAGGGAGAAAAAGAAACGGGTTCTGGTACGACCTTCCGAACGGCTGAAATCGGTTTTTCGGGATTCCGGGGTCCCGGAACAAAATTCTCCGGAAATCATATAGAAAGTTCCTCTTGTCAGATAAAGAGGCCATGCAAAGTTTGAGCACCAACGGAAGACATTTGGGGGTGCCGGTGTGCCTAAACCAAAGATTCGCCGAAACTCAGAGTATCGTGAAAAATGTGTTAAAGCTCGTTATTTGAGGCTGAAATCGAACAGGTTGATTCCTGAAATGTGCTCGGACGCGTGATTGAAAATCAGGGAGAAAAAGAAACAGTTCCTAGACGACCTTCCGAACGTTTGAAATTGAAATGTATAATACACGGTTTTTCGGGATTCCAGGGTCCCGGAAAAAAATTCTCCGGAAATCACATAGAAAGTTCTCTTGTCAGATAAAGCGGCCACACAAAGTTTGAGCACCAACGGAAGACATTTGGGGGTGCCGGTGTGCCGCAAACCAGCATTCGCCGAAACTCGGATTATCGTGAAAAATGTGTTAAAGCTCGTTATTTGAGGCTGAAATCGAACAAGTTGATTCCTGAAATTGAACAGGTTGATTCCTGAAATGAGCTCGGGTGCGTGATTGAAAAACAGGGAGAAAAAGAAACATGTTCCGGTACGACCTTCCGAACGGCTAAAATTGAAGTGTATAATACACGGTTTTTCGGGATTTCGGGGTCCCGGAATAAAATTCTCCGGAAATCACATAGAAAGTTCCTTGGGTCAGATAAAGCGGCCACGCAAAGTTTGAGAACCATCGGAAGACATTTGGGGGTGCCGGTGTGACACAAACCAGCATTCGCCGAAACTCGGGTTATCGTGAAAAATGTGTTAAAGCTCGTTATTTGAGGCTGAAATCGAACAAGTTGATACCTGAAATCGAACATGTTGATTCCTGAAATGAGCTCGGATGCGTGATTCAAAAACAGGGAGAAAAAGAAACAGGTTCCGGTACGACCTTCCGAACGGCTAAAATTGAAGTGTATAATACACGGTTTTTCGGGATTTCGGGGTCCCGGAATAAAATTCTCCGGAAATCACGTAGAAAGTTCCTTGGGTCATATAAAGCGGCCACGCAAAGTTTGAGCACCATCGGAAGACATTTGGAGGTATCGGTGTGCCACAAACCAGCATTCGCCGAAACTCGGATTATCGTGAAAAATGTGTTAAAGCTCGTTATTTGAGGCTGAAATCGAACAAGTTGATTCCTGAAATCGAACAGATTGATTCCTGAAATGAGCTCGGATGCGTGATTGAAAAACAGGAGAAAAAAACAGTTCCGACCTTCCGAACGGCTAAAATTGAAGTGTATAATACACGGTTTTTCGGGATTTCGGGGTCCCGGAATAAAATTCTCCGGAAATCACATAGAAAGTTCCTTGGGTCAGATAAAGCGGCCACTCAAAGTTTGAGCACCATCGGAAGACATTTGGGGGTGCCGGTGTGCCATAAACCAGCATTCGCCGAAACTCGAATTATCGTGAAAAATGTGTTAAAGCTCGTTATTTGAGGCTGAAATCGAACAGGTTGATTCCTGAAATGTGCTCGGACGCGTGATTGAAAAACAGGGAGAAAAAGAAACAGGTTTCGGTACGACCTTCCGAACGGCTGAAATTAAAGTGTATAATACACGGTTTTTCGGGATTTCGGGGTCCCGGAATAAAATTCTCCGGAAATCACGTAGAAAGTTCCTTGGGTCAGATAAAGCGGCCACGCAAAGTTTGAGCACCATCGGAAGACATTTGGAGGTGCCGGTGTGCCACAAACCAGCATTCGCCGAAACTCGGGTTATCGTGAAAAATGTGTTAAAGCTCGTTATTTGAGGCTGAAATCGAACAAGTTGATACCTGAAATCGAACATGTTGATTCCTGAAATGAGCTCGGATGCGTGATTCAAAAACAGGGAGAAAAAAAGAAACAGTTCCTGCATTTACCTTCCGAACGGCTAAAATTGAAGTGTATAATACACGGTTTTTCGGGATTTCGGAATAAAATTCTCCGGAAATCACGTAGAAAGTTCCTTGGGTCAGATAAAGCGGCCACGCAAAGTTTGAGCACCATCGGAAGACATTTGGAGGTGCCGGTGTGCCACAAACCAGCATTCGCCGAAACTCGGATTATCGTGAAAAATGTGTTAAAGCTCGTTATTTGAGGCTGAAATCGAACAAGTTGATTCCTGAAATCGAACAGGTTGATTCCTGAAATGAGCTCGGATGCGTGATTGAAAAACAGGGAGAAAAAGAAACAGGTTCCGGATTTACCTTCCGAACGGCTGAAATTGAAGTGTATAATACACGGTTTTTTCGGGATTTCGGGGTCCCGTAATAAAATTCTCCGGAAATCACATAGAAAGTTCCTTGGGTCGAGATAAGCGGCCACTCAAAGTTTGAGCACCATCGGAAGACATTTGGGGGTGCCGGTGTGCCAAAACCAAAGATTCGCCAAAACTCGGATTATCGTGAAAAATGTGTTAAAGCTCGTTATTTGAGGCTGAAATCGAACAGGTTGATTCCTGAAATGTGCTCGGACGCGTTATTGAAAAACAGGGAGAAAAAGAAACAGGTTTCGGTACGACCTTCCGAACGGCTGAAATTAAAGTGTATAATACACGGTTTTTCAGATTCCGGTCCCTAACAAAATTCTCCGGAAATCACATAGAAAGTTCCTCTTGTCAGATAAAGCGGCCACGCAAAGTTTGAGCACCAACGGAAGATATTTGGGAGTGCCGGTGTGCCGCAAACCAGCATTCGCCGAAACTCGGATTATCGTGAAAAATGTGTTAAAGCTCGTTATTTGAGGCTGAAATCGAACAAGTTGATTCCTGAAATCGAACAGAATGATTCCTGAAATGAGCTCGGATGCGTGATTGAAAAACAGGGAGAAAAAGAAACAGGTTCCGGTACGACCTTCCGAACGGCTAAAATTGAAGTGTATAATACACGGTTTTTTAGAATTCCGGGGTCCCGGAATAAAATTCTCCGGAAATCACATAGAAAGTTCCTCGGGTCAGATAAAGCGGCCACGCAAAATTTGAGCACCAACGGAAGACATTTGGGGGTGCCGGTGTGCCACAAACCAGCATTCGCCGAAACTCGGATTATCGTGAAAAATGTGTTAAATCTCGTTATTTGAGGCTGAAATCGAACAGGTTGATTCCTTAAATGAGCTCGGACGTGTGATTAAAAAACAGGGAGAAAATGAAACAGGTTCCAGTACGACCTTCCGAACGGCTGAAATTGAAGTGTATAATACACGGTTTTTCGGGATTCCGGGGTACCAGAATAAAGTTCTTCGGAAATCACATAGAAAGTTCCCCGGGTCAGATAAGGCGGCCACACAAAGTTTGAGCGCCAACAAAGACTTTTGGGAGTGCTTGGTGTGCCACAAACCAAAGATTCGCCGAAACTCGGATTATCGTGAAAATTGTGTCAAAGCTCGTTATTTGAGGCTGAAATCGAAAAGGTTGATTCCTGAAATCGAACAGGTTGATTCCTGAAATGAGCTCGGACGCGTGATTGAAAAACAGGAGAAAAAGAAACAGTTCCGTGACGACCTTTCGAACGGGCAAAATTGAAGCGTATAATACACGGTTTTTTCGGGATTCCGGTCCCTAATAAAATTCTTCGGAAATCACATAGAAAGTTCCTCGGGTCAGATAATACGGCCACGCAAAGTTTGAGCACCAACGGAAGACATTTGGGGGTGCTTGGTGTGCCTAAAAACCAAAGATTCGCCGAAACTCGGATTATCATGAAAAATGAGTTAAAGCTCGTTATTTGAGGTCGAAATCGAACAAGTTGATTCCTGAAATCGAACAGTTGATTCCTGAAATGAGCTCGGACGCGTGATTGAAAAACGAGGAGAAAAAGAAACAGTTCCGTCGACCTTCCAATGAGCTCAAATTGAAGTGTATAATACACGGTTTTCGGGATTCCGGGTCCCGGAACAAAATTCTCCGAAATCACATAGAAAGTTCCTCTTGTCGAGATAAAGCGGCCACGCAAAGTTTGAGCACCAACGGAAGACATTTGGTGGTGCCGGTGTGCCACAAACCAAAGATTCGCCAAACTCGGATTATCGTGAAAAATGTGTTAAAGCTCGTTATTTGAGGCTGAAATCGAACAAGTTGATTCCTGAAATCGAACAGGTTGATTCCTGAAATGAGCTCGGACGCGTAATTGAATAACAGGGAGAAAAAAAAACAGGTTCTGGTACGACCTTTCGAACGGCTGAAATCGGTTTTTCGGGATTCCGGGGTCCCAGAACAAAATTCTCCGGAAATCACATAGAAAGTTCCTCTTGTCAGATAAAGAGGCCACGCAAAGTTTGAGCACCAACGGAAGACATTTGGGGGTGCCGGTGTGCCACAAACCAGCATTCGCCGAAACTCGGAGTATCGTGAAAAATGTGTTAAAGCTCGTTATTTGAGGCTGAAATCGAACAGGTTGATTCCTGAAATATGCTCGGACGCGTGATTGAAAATCAGGGAGAAAAAAAACAGTTCCTGATTTACGACCTTCCGAACGGCTGAAATTGAAGTGTATAATACACGGTTTTTCGGGATTCCGTGGTCCCTAACAAAATTCTCCGGAAATCACATAGAAAGTTCCTCGGGTCGGATAAAGCGGCCACACAAAGTTTGAGCACCAACGGAAGACATTTGGGGGTGCCGGTGTGCCGCAAACCAGCATTCGCCGAAACTCGGATTATCGTGAAAAATGTGTTAAAGCTCGTTATTTGAGGCTGAAATCGAACAAGTTGATTCCTGAAATTGAATAGGTTGATTCCTGAAATGAGCTCGGATGCGTGATTGAAAAACAGGAGAAAAAGAAACAGTTCCTAAGATCGACCTTCCGAACGGTCAAATTGAAGTGTAATAATACACGGTTTTTCGGGATTTCGGGGTTCCGGAATAAAATTCTCCGAAATCACATAGAAAGTTCCTCGGGTCGAGAACGCGGCCACGCAAAGTTTGAGCAGAAACGGAAGACATTTTGGGGTGCTTAGGTGTGCCTGACAAACCAAAGATTCGCCGAAATTGGATTATCGTGAAAAATGTGTTAAAGCTAGTTATTTGAGGCTGAAATCGAACAAGTTGATTCCTGAAATCGAAAAGGTTGATTCCTGAAATGAGCTCGGACGCGTGATTGAAAAAACGGGGTGAAAAAGAAACAGTTCCGCATTTACTTTACGAACGGTGAAATTGAAGTGTATAATACACGGTTTTTCGGGATTCCGGGTCCTGGATTAAAATTCACCGAAATCACATAGAAAGTTCCTCGGGTCGATAAAGCGGCCACGCAAAGTTTGAGCACCAACGGAAGACATTTGGGGGTGCCGGTGTGCAAAACCAAAGATTCGCCAAACTCGGATTATCGTGAAAAATGTGTTAAAGCTCGTTATTTGAGTTTGAAATCGAACAGGTTGATTCTGAAAATTAGCTCGGACGCGTGATTGAAAAACAGGAGAAAAAGAAACAGTTCCTCGACCCTTCCGAACGGGTGAAATTGAAGTGTATAATACACGGTTTTTAGGGATTCCGGGTCCCGAATAAAATTCTTTGGAAATCACATAGAAAGTTCCTCGGGTCAGATAAAGCGGCCACGCAAAATTTGAGCACCAACGGAAGACATTTGGGGGTGCCAGTGTGCCACAAACCAACATTCGCCGAAACTCGGATTATCGTGTAAAATGTGTTAAATCTCGTTATTTGAGGCTGAAATCGAACAGGTTGATTCCTTAAATGAGCTCGGACGCGTGATTAAAAAACAGAAAGAAAATGAAACAGTTCCGATTTACCTTCCGAACGGTAAAATTGAAGTGAATAATACACGGTTTTTCGGATTCCGGTCCCTAATAAAGTTCTTCGGAAATCACATAGAAAGTTCCTCGGGTCAGATAAAGCGGCCACACAAAGTTTGAGCGCCAACAGAAGACTTTTGGGAGTGCCGGTGTGCCACAAACCAGCATTCGCCGAAACTCGGATTATCGTGAAAATTGTGTCAAAGCTCGTTATTTGAGGCTGAAATCGAAAAGGTTGATTCCTGAAATCGAACAGGTTGATTCCTGAAATGAGCTCGGACGCGTGATTGAAAAACAGGAGAAAAAGAAACAGGTTCCGTGCGACCTTTCGAACGGTTTGAAATTGAAGTGTATAATACACGGTTTTTCGGGATTCCGGAATAAAATTCTTCGGAAATCACATAGAAAGTTCCTCGGGTCAGATAAAACGGCCACGCAAAGTTTGAGCACCAACGGAAGACATTTGGGGTGCCGGTGTGCCACAAACCAAGATTCGCCGAAACTCGGATTATCGTGAAAAATGTGTTAAAGCTCGTTATTTGAGGTCAAATCAAACAAGTTGATTTCTGAAATCGAACAGTTGATTCCTGAAATGTGCTCGGACGCGTGATTGAAAAAAACAGGGAGAAAAAGAAACAGTTCCTAGACGAACTTCGAACAACAAATTGAAGTGTATAATACACGGTTTTTCGGAATTCCGGGGTCCTGGAACAAAATTCTCCGGAAATCACATAGAAAGTTCCTCTTGTCAGATAAAGCGGCCACGCAAAGTTTGAGCACCAACGGAAGACATTTGGTGGTGCCGGTGTGCCAAAACCAAAGATTCGCCAAACTCGGATTATCGTGAAAAATGTGTTAAAGCTCGTTATTTGAGGCTAAAATCGAACAGGTTGATTCCTGAAATCGAACAGGTTGATTCCTAAAATCGAACATGTTGATTCCTGAAATGAGCTCGGACGCGTAATTGAATAACAGGGAGAAAAAAAAACAGGTTCTGGTACGACCTTTCGAACGGCTGAAATTGAAGTGTATAATACATGGTTTTTCGGGATTCCAGGGTGCCGGAATAAAATTCTCCGTAAATCACATAGAAATTTCCTAGGGTCAGATAAAGCGGCCACGCAAAGTTTGAGCACCAACGGAAGACATTTGGGGGTGCCGGTGTGCCACAAACCAGCATTCGCCGAAACTCGGATTATCGTGAAAATGTGTTAAAGCTCGTTATTTGAGGCTGAAATCGAACAAGTTGATTCCTGAAATTGAACAGGTTGATTTCTGAAATGAGCTCGGGTGCGTGATTGAAAAACAGGGGGAAAAAGAAACAGGTTCCGGTACGACCTTCCGAACGGCTGTAATTGAAGTGTATAATACACGGTTTTTCGGGATTTCGGGGTCCCGGAATAAAATTCTCCGGAAATCACATAGAAAGTTCCTTGGGTCAGATAAAGCGGCCACGCAAAGTTTGAGAACCATCGGAAGACATTTGGGGGTGCCGGTGTGACACAAACCAGCATTCGCCGAAACTCGGGTTATCGTGAAAAATGTGTTAAAGCTCGTTATTTGAGGCTGAAATCGAACAAGTTGATACCTGAAATCGAACATGTTGATTCCTGAAATGAGCTCGGATGCGTGATTCAAAAACAGGGAGAAAAAGAAACAGGTTCCGGGACGACCTTCCGAACGGCTAAAATTGAAGTGTATAATACACGGTTTTTCGGGATTTCGGGGTCCCGGAATAAAATTCTCCGGAAATCACGTAGAAAGTTCCTTGGGTCATATAAAGCGGCCACGCAAAGTTTGAGAACCATCGGAAGACATTTGGGGGTGCCGGTGTGTACCTGACCAAAGATTCGCACCAAATTCGGATTATCGTGAAAAATGTGTTAAAGCTCGTTATTTGAGGCTGAAATCGAGCAGGTTGATTCCTGAAATCGAACAGGTTGATTCCTGAAATGAGCTCGGACGCGTGATTGAAAAACAGGGAGAAAAAGAAACAGTTCCTGCATTTACCTTCCGAACGGCTGAAATTAAAGTGAATAATACACGGTTTTTCGGGATTACGGGGTCCCGGAATAAAATTCTCCGGAAATAACATAGAAAGTTCCTCTGGTCATATAAAGCGGCCACACAAAGTTTGAGCACCAACGGAAGACATTTGGGGGTGCCGGTGTGCCTGAAACCAAAGATTCGCAAAACTCGAGTATCGTGAAAAATGTGTTAAAGATCGTTATTTGAGGCTAAAATCGAACAGGTTGATTCCTGAAATCAAACAGGTTGATTCCTGAAATGTGCTCGGACGCGTGATTGAAAAACAGGGAGAAAAAGAAACAGGTTCTGGTACGACCTTCCGAACGGCTGAAATCGGTTTTTCGGGATTCCGGGGTCCCGGAACAAAATTCTCCGGAAATCATATAGAAAGTTCCTCTTGTCAGATAAAGAGGCCATGCAAAGTTTGAGCACCAACGGAAGACATTTGGGGTGCTTGGTGTGCCACAAACCAAAGATTCGCCAAACTCGGAGTATCGTGAAAAATGTGTTAAAGCTCGTTATTTGAGGCTGAAATCGAACAGGTTGATTCCTGAAATGTGCTCGGACGCGTGATTGAAAATCAGGGAGAAAAAGAAACAGGTTCCGGTACGACCTTCCGAACGGCTGAAATTGAAATGTATAATACACGGTTTTTCGGGATTCCAGGGTCCCGGAAAAAAATTCTCCGGAAATCACATAGAAAGTTCCTCTTGTCAGATAAAGCGGCCACACAAAGTTTGAGCAGCAACGGAAGACATTTGGGGGTGCCGGTGTGCCGCAAACCAGCATTCGCCGAAACTCGGATTATCGTGAAAAATGTGTTAAAGCTCGTTATTTGAGGCTGAAATCGAACAAGTTGATTCCTGAAATTGAACAGGTTGATTTCTGAAATGAGCTCGGGTGCGTGATTGAAAAACAGGGAGAAAAAGAAACATGTTCCGGTACGACCTTCCGAACGGCTAAAATTGAAGTGTATAATACACGGTTTTTCGGGATTTCGGGGTCCCGGAATAAAATTCTCCGGAAATCACATAGAAAGTTCCTTGGGTCAGATAAAGCGGCCACGCAAAGTTTGAGAACCATCGGAAGACATTTGGGGGTGCCGGTGTAACACAAACCAGCATTCGCCGAAACTCGGGTTATCGTGAAAAATGTGTTAAAGCTCGTTATTTGAGGCTGAAATCGAACAAGTTGATACCTGAAATCGAACATGTTGATTCCTGAAATGAGCTCGGATGCGTGATTCAAAAACAGGGAGAAAAAGAAACAGGTTCCTGATTTACCTTCCGAACGGCTAAAATTGAAGTGTATAATACACGGTTTTTCGGGATTTCGGGGTTCCGGAATAAAATTCTCCGGAAATCACGTAGAAAGTTCCTTGGGTCATATAAAGCGGCCACGCAAAGTTTGAGCACCATCGGAAGACATTTGGAGGTGCCGGTGTGCCACAAACCAGCATTCGCCGAAACTCGGATTATCGTGAAAAATGTGTTAAAGCTCGTTATTTGAGGCTGAAATCGAACAAGTTGATTCCTGAAATCGAACAGGTTGATTCCTGAAATGAGCTCGGATGCGTGATTGAAAAACAGGGAGAAAAAGAAACAGGTTCCGGTACGACCTTCCGAACGGCTAAAATTGAAGTGTATAATACACGGTTTTTCGGGATTTCGGGGTCCCGGAATAAAATTCTCCGGAAATCACATAGAAAGTTCCTTGGGTCAGATAAAGCGGCCACTCAAAGTTTGAGCACCATCGGAAGACATTTGGGGGTGCCGGTGTGCCATAAACCAAAGATTTCGCCAAAAACTCGGATTATCGTGAAAAATGTGTTAAAGCTCGTTATTTGAGGTGAAATCGAACAGGTTGATTCTGAAATGTGCTCGGACGCGTGATTGAAAAACGGGAGAAAAAGAAACGGGTTTCGATTTACCTTCCGAACGGTTGAAATTAAAGTGTATAATACACGGTTTTTCGGGATTTCGGGGTCCCGGAATAAAATTCTCCGGAAATCACGTAGAAAGTTCCTTGGGTCAGATAAAGCGGCCACGCAAAGTTTGAGCACCATCGGAAGACATTTGGAGGTGCCGGTGTGCCACAAACCAGCATTCGCCGAAACTCGGGTTATCGTGAAAAATGTGTTAAAGTTCGTTATTTGAGGCTGAAATCGAACAAGTTGATACCTGAAATCGAACATGTTGATTCCTGAAATGAGCTCGGATGCGTGATTCAAAAACAGGAGAAAAAGAAACGAGTTCCTGCATTTACCTTCCGAACGGCTAAAATTGAAGTGTATAATACACGGTTTTTCGGGATTTCGGGGTCCCGGAATAAAATTCTCCGGAAATCACGTAGAAAGTTCCTTGGGTCAGATAAAGCGGCCACGCAAAGTTTGAGCACCATCGGAAGACATTTGGAGGTGCCGGTGTGCCACAAACCAGCATTCGCCGAAACTCGGATTATCGTGAAAAATGTGTTAAAGCTCGTTATTTGAGGCTGAAATCGAACAAGTTGATTCCTGAAATCGAACAGGTTGATTCCTGAAATGAGCTCGGATGCGTGATTGAAAAACAGGAGAAAAAGAAACGAGTTCCGACGACCTTCCGAACGGCTAAAATTGAAGTGTATAATACACGGTTTTTCGGGATTTCGGGGTCCCGGAATAAAATTCTCCGGAAATCACATAGAAAGTTCCTTGGGTCAGATAAAGCGGCCACTCAAAGTTTGAGCACCATCGGAAGACATTTGGGGGTGCCGGTGTGCCATAAACCAGCATTCGCCAAAACTCGGATTATCGTGAAAAATGTGTTAAAGCTCGTTATTTGAGGCTGAAATCGAACAGGTTGATTCCTGAAATGTGCTCGGACGCGTTATTGAAAAACAGGAGAAAAAGAAACGAGTTTCGATCGACCTTCCGAACGGTGAAATTAAAGTGTATAATACACGGTTTTTCAGATTCCGGTCCCGGAACAAAATTCTCCGGAAATCACATAGAAAGTTCCTCTTGTCAGATAAAGCGGCCACGCAAAGTTTGAGCACCAACGGAAGATATTTGGGAGTGCCGGTGTGCCGCAAACCGACCAAAGATTCGCAAACTCGGATTATCGTGAAAAATATGTTAAAGCTCGTTATTTGAGGTGAAATCGAACAAGTTGATTCCCGAAATCGAATGAATGATTCCTGAAATGAGTACGGATGCGTGATTGAAAAACAGGAGAAAAAGAAACAGTTCCTGTGCGACCTTCCGAACGGCTGAAATTGAAGTGTATAATACACAGTTTTTCGGAAATTCGGGGTCCCGGAATAAAATTCTCCGGAAATCACATAGAAAGTTCCTCGGGTGAGATAAAGCGGCCACGCAAAATTTGAGCACCAACGGAAGACATTTGGGGGTGCTTGGTGTGCCACAAACCAATTTCGCCAAAACTCGGATTATCGTGAAAAATGTGTTAAATCTCGTTATTTGAGGCTGAAATCGAACAGGTTGATTCCTTAAATGAGCTCGGACGTGTGATTAAAAAACAGGAGAAAATGAAACAGGTTCCAAGATTGACCTTCCGAACGCTGAAATTGAAGTGTATAATACACGGTTTTTAGGGATTAGGATTCCGGTACCGGAATAAAGTTCTTCGGAAATCACATAGAAAGTTCCCGGGTCGAGATAAGGCGGCCACACAAAGTTTGAGCGCCAACGAAGACTTTTGGGAGTGCGGTGTGCCACAAACCAAAGATTCGCCGAAACTCTCGGATTATCGTGAAAAATGTGTCAAAGCTCGTTATTTGAGGCTGAAATCGAACAGGTTGATTCCTGAAATCGAACAGGTTGATTCTGAAATGAGCTCGGACGCGTGATTGAAAAACAGGGAGAAAAAAAACAGTTCCGACGACCTTTCGAACTACCAAAATTGAAGCGTATAATACACGGTTTTAGGGATTCCGGGTCCCTTAATAAAATTCTTCGGAAATCACATAGAAAGTTCCTCGGGTCAGATAATACGGCCACGCAAAGTTTGAGCACCAACGGAAGACATTTGGGGGTGCCGGTGTGCCAAACCAAAGATTCGCCAAACTCGGATTATCGTGAAAAATGTGTTAAAGCTCGTTATTTGAGGCTGAAATCGAACAAGTTGATTCCTGAAATCGAACAGGTTGATTCCTGAAATGTGCTCGGACGCGTGATTGAAAAACAGGGAGAAAAAGAAACAGGTTCCGAGACGACCTTCTGAACAGCTGAAATTGAAGTGTATAATACACGGTTTTTCGGGATTCCGGGGTCCCGGAACAAAATTCTCCGGAAATCACATAGAAAGTTTCTCTTGTCAGATAAAGCGGCCACGCAAAGTTTGAGCACCAACGGAAGACATTTGGTGGTGCCGGTGTGCCACAAACCAGCATTCGCCGAAACTCGGATTATCGTGAAAAATGTGTTAAAGCTCGTTATTTGAGGCTGAAATCGAACAATTTGATTCCTGAAATCGAACAGGTTGATTCCTGAAATGAGCTCGGACGCGTAATTGAATAACAGGGAGAAAAAAAAACAGGTTCTGGTACGACCTTTCGAACGGCTGAAATTGAAGTGTATAATACATGGTTTTTCGGGATTCCGGGGTGCCGGAATAAAATTCTCCGTAAATCACATAGAAAGTTCCTAGGGTCAGATAAAGCGGCCACGCAAAGTTTGAGCACCAACGGAAGACATTTGGGGGTGCCGGTGTGCCACAAACCAGCATTCGCCGAAACTCGGATTATCGTGAAAAATGTGTTAAAGCTCGTTATTTGAGGTCGAAATCGAACAAGTTGATTCCTGAAATCGAACAGGTTGATTCTGAAATGAGCTCGGACGCGTGATTGAAAAACAGGGAGAAAAAGAAACAGTTCCGTCGACCTTCCGAACGGCGAGTACATGTAATGAAGTGTATAATACACGGTTTTTCGGGATTCCGGGGTCCCGGAATAAAATTCTTTGGAAATCACATAGAAAGTTCCTCGGGTCAGATAATGCGGCCACGCAAAGTTTGAGCACCAACGGAAGACATTTGGGAGTGTCGGTGTGCCACAAACCAGCATTCGCCGAAATTCGGATTATCGTGAAAAATGTGTTAAAACTCGTTATTTGAGGCTGAAATCGAACAGGTTGATTCCTGAAATCGAACAGGTTGATTCCTGAAATGAGCTCGGACGCGTGATTGAAAAACAGGGAGAAAAAGAAACACGTTCGGTTTACCTTCCGAACGGCTGAAATTGAAGTGAATAATACACGGTTTTTCGGGATTACGGGGTCCCGGAATAAAATTCTCCGGAAATAACATAGAAAGTTCCTCTGGTCATATAAAGCGGCCACACAAAGTTTGAGCACCAACGGAAGACATTTGGGGGTGCCGGTGTGCCACAAACCAGCATTCGCCGAAACTCGGAGTATCGTGAAAAATGTGTTAAAGATCGTTATTTGAGGCTGAAATCGAACAGGTTGATTCCTGAAATCAAACAGGTTGATTCCTGAAATGTGCTCGGACGCGTGATTGAAAAACAGGGAGAAAAAGAAACAGTTACGCACGACCTTCCGAACGCAAATCAAAATCGGTTTTTCGGGATTCCGGGGTCCCAGAACAAAATTCTCCGGAAATCACATAGAAAGTTCCTCTTGTCAGATAAAGAGGCCACGCAAAGTTTGAGCACCAACGGAAGACATTTGGGGGTGCCGGTGTGCCACAAACCAGCATTCGCCGAAACTCGGAGTATCGTGAAAAATGTGTTAAAGCTCGTTATTTGAGGTGAAATCAAACAAAGGTTGATTCCTGAAATGAGCTCGGACGCGTGATTGAAAATCGGGGAGAAAAAGAAACAGGTTCCGTCGACCTTCCGAACGGATGAAATTGAAGTGTATAATACACGGTTTTTCGGGATTCCGGGGTCCGGAACAAAATTCTCCGAAATCACATAGAAAGTTCCTCTTGTCGAGATAAAGCGGCCACACAAAGTTTGAGCACCAACGGAAGACATTTGGGGCTGCGGTGTGCCGCAAAACCAAAGATTCGCCGAAACTCGGATTATCGTGAAAAATGTGTTAAAGCTCGTTATTTGAGGCTGAAATCGAACAAGTTGATTCCTGAAATTGAACTGGTTGATTCCTGAAATGAGCTCGGATGCGTGATTGAAAAACAGGGAGAAAAAGAAACAGTTCCGTCGACCTTCCGAACGCAGTGAAATTGAAGTGTATAATAATAATACACGGTTTTTCGGGATTCCGGGGTCCCGGAATAAAATTCTCCGAAATCACATAGAAAGTTCCTCGGGTCGAGAAAACGCGCCACGCAAAGTTTGAGCAACAACGGAAGACATTTGGGGGTGCCGGTGTGCCACAAACCAAAGATTCGCGAAACTTCGGATTATCGTGAAAAATGTGTTAAAGCTCGTTATTTGAGGCTAAAATCGAACAGGTTGATTCCTGAAATCGAACAGGTTGATTCCTGAAATGAGCTCGGACGCGTGATTGAAAAACAGGGTGAAAAAGAAACAGGTTCCGGTACGACCTTCCGAACGGCTGAAATTGAAGTGTATAATACACGGTTTTTCGGGATTCCGGAGTCCTGGATTAAAATTCACCGGAAATCATATAGAAAGTTCCTCGGGTCAGATAAATCGGCCACGCAAAGTTTGAGCACCAACGGAAGACATTTGGGGGTGCCGGTGTGCCACAAACCAGCATTCGCCGAAACTCGGAATATCGTGAAAAATGTGTTAAAGCTCGTCATTTGAGGCTGAAATCGAATAGGTTGATTCCTGAAATGAGCTCGGACGCGTGATTGAAAAACAGGAGAAAAAGAAACAGTTCCAAAGATCGACCTTCCGAACGGTACAAAATTGAAGTGTATAATACACGGTTTTTCGGGATTCCGGGCCTTAATAAAATTCTTCGGAAATCACATAGAAAGTTCCTCGGGTCTGATAAAGCGGCCACACAAAGTTTGAGCACCAACGAAAGACTTTTGGGGGTGCCGGTGTGCCACAAACCAAAGATTCGCGAAACTCGGATTATCGTGAAAAATGTGTCAAAGCTCGTTATTTGAGGTCAAATCGAAAAGGTTGATTCCTGAAATCGATCGAGTTGATTTACAAATGAGCTCGGACGTGTGATTGAAAAAGAGGGAGAAAAAGAAACAGTTCCGAAGTGCGACCTTTCGAACGGCCGAAATTGAAGTGTATAATACACGGTTTTTCGGGATTCCGGGGTCCCGAATAAAATTCTCCGGAAATCACATAGAAAGTTCCTCGGGTCGAGATAATACGGCCACGCAAAGTTTGAGCACCAACGAAAGACATTTTGGGGTGCCGGTGTGCCTACAAACCAAAGATTCGCCAAACTCGGATTATCGTGAAAAATGTGTTAAAGCTCGTTATTTGAGGTTGAAATCGAACAGGTTGATTCCTGAAATCGAACAGGTTGATTCTGAAATGAGCTCGGACGCGTGATTGAAAAACGGGAGAAAAAAAAACGGGTTCCAGACGACCTTCCGAACGGCTGAAATTGAAGTGTATAATACACGGTTTTTCGGGATTTCGGGGTCCCGGAATAAAATTCTCCGGAAATCACATAGAAAGTTCCTCGGGTCAGATAAAACGGCCACGCAAGGTTTGAGCACCAACGGTAGACATTTGGGGGTGCCGGTGTGCCACAAACCAGCATTCGCCGAAACTCGGAATATCGTGAAAAATGTGTTAAAGCTCGTTATTTGAGGCTAAAATCGAACAGGGTGATTCCTGAAATATGCTCGGACGCGTGATTGAAAAACAGGGAGAAAAAGAAACAGGTTCTGGTACGACCTTCCGAACGGCTGAAATTGAAGTGTATAATACACGGTTTTTCGGGATGTCGGGGTCCCGGAATAAAATTCTCCGGAAATCACATAGAAAGTTCCCCGGGTCAGATAAAGCGGCCACGCAAAGTTTGAGCACCAACAGAAGACATTTGGGGGTGCCGGTGTGCCAAAAACCACTATTCGCCGAAACTCGGATTATCGTGAAAAATGTGTTAAAGCTCGTTATTTGAGGCTGAAATCGAACAGGTTGATTCCTGAAATAGAACAGGTTGATTCCTGAAATAAGCTCGGACGCGTTATTGAAAAACAGGGAGAAAAAGAAACGGGTTCCGGTACGACCTTCCGAACGGCTGAAATTGAAGTGTATAATACACGGTTTATCGGGATTTCGGGGTCCCGGAATAAAATTCTCCGGAAATCACATAGAAAGTTCCTCGGGTCAGATAAAGCGGCCACGCAAAGTTTGAGCACCAACAGAAGACATTTGGGGGTGCCGGTGTGCCACAAACCAGCATTCGCCGAAACTCGGATTATTGTGAAAAATGTGTTAAAGCTCGTTATTTGAGGCTGAAATCTAACAGGTTGATTCCTGAAATTGAACAGGTTGATTCCTGAAATGAGCTCGGACGCGTGATTGAAAAACAGGGAGAAAAAGAAACAGTTCCTGATGCGACCTTTCGAACGGCTAAAATTGAAGCGTATAATACACGGTTTTTGGGATTCCGAGAATACCGGAATAAAATTCTCCGGAAATCTCATAGAAAGTTCCTCGGGTCAGATAATACGGCAACGCAAAGTTTGAGCACCAACGGAAGACATTTTGGGGTGCCGGTGTGCCTGAAACCAAAGATTCGCCAAAACTCGGATTATCGTGAAAAATGTGTTAAAGCTCGTTATTTGAGGTTGAAATCGAACAAGTTGATTCCTGAAATCGAACAGGTTGATTCCTGAAATGAGCTCGGACGCGTGATTGAAAAACATGGAGAAAAAGAAACAGTCCTGTCATTTACCTTCCGAACGGCCAAAATTGAAGTGTATAATACACGGTTTTTCGGGATTCCGGTGTCCCGGAATAAAATTCTCCGGAAATCACATAGAAAGTTCCTCTGGTCAGATAAAGCGGTCACGCAAAGTTTGAGCAACAACGGAAGACATTTGGGGGTGCCGGTGTGCCTGAAACCAAAGATTCGCCGAAACTCGGATTATCGTGAAAAATGTGTTAAAGCTCGTTATTTGAGGCTAAAATCGAACAGGTTGATTCCTGAAATCGAACAGGTTGATTCCTCAAATGAGCTCGGACGCGTGATTGAAAAACAGGGTGAAAAAGAAACAGTTCCTGACGACCTTCCGAACGGCCGAAATTGAAGTGTATAATACACGGTTTTTCGGGATTCCGGGGTCCTGGATTAAAATTCACCGTAAATCACATAGAAAGTTCCTCGGGTGAGATAAAGCGGCCACGCAAAGTTTGAGCACCAACGGAAGACATTTGGGGTGCCGGTGTGCCTGAAACCAAAGATTCGCCGAAACTCGGATTATCGTGAAAAATGTGTTAAACCTCGTTATTTGAGGTTGAAATCGAACAGGTTCATTCCTGAAATCGAACAGGTTGATTTCTGAAATGAGCTCGGACGCATGATTGAAAAACAGGGAGAAAAAGAAACAGGGTTTCGTACGACCTTCCGAACGGCCGAAATTGAAGTGTATAATACATGGTTTTTCGGGATTCCGGTCCCGTAATAAAATTCTCCGAAATCACATAGAATGTTCATCGGGTCGATAAAGCGGCCACGCAAAGTTTGAGCACCAACGGAAGACATTTGGGGGTGCCGGTGTGCCACAAACCAAGATTCGCCGAAACTCGGATTATCGTGAAAAATGTGTTAAAACTCGTTATTTGAGGTCAAATCGAACAAAGATTCCTGAAATCGAACAGGTTGATTCCTGAAATGAGCTCGGACGCGTGATTGAAAAACAGGAGAAAAAGAAACAGTTCCGTGCGACCTTTCGAACGGCTAAAATTGAAGCGTATAATACACGGTTTTTCGGGATTAGGGGTACCGGAATAAAATTTTCCGGAAATCACATAGAAAGTTTCTCGGGTCAGATAATACGGCAACGCAAAGTTTGAGCACCAACGGAAGACATTTTGGGGTGCCGGTGTGCCACAAACCAGCATTCGCCGAAACTCGGATTATCGTGAAAAATGTGTTAAAGCTCGTTATTTGAGGCTGAAATCGAACAAGTTGATTCCTGAAATCGAACAGGTTGATTCCTGAAATTAGCTCGGACGCGTGATTGAAAAACATGGAGAAAAAGAAACAGGTTCGTTTTACCTTCCGAACAGGTGAAATTGAAGTGTATAATACACGGTTTTTCGGATTCCGGGTACCGGAATAAAATTCTCCGGAAATCACATAGAAAGTTCCTCTGGTCAGATAAAGCGGCCACGCAAAGTTTGAGCAACAACGGAAGACATTTTGGGGTGCCGGTGTGCCAAAACAAAGATTCGCCGAAACTCGGATTATCGTAAAAAATGTGTTAAAGCTCGTTATTTGAGGCTAAAATCGAACAGGTTGATTCCTGAAATCGAACAGGTTGATTTCTGAAATGAGCTCGGACGCGTGATTGAAAAACAGGGTGAAAAAGAAACAGGTTCCGGTACGACCTTCCGAACGGCTGAAAATTGAAGTGTATAATACACGGTTTTTCGGGATTCCGGGGTCCTGGATTAAAATTCACCGGAAATCACATAGAAAGTTCCTCGGGTCAGATAAAGCGGCCACGCAAAGTTTGAGCACCAACGGAAGACATTTGGGGGTGCCGGTGTGCCACAAACCAGCATTCGCCGAAACTCGGATTATCGTGAAAAATGTGTTAAACCTCGTTATTTGAGGCTGAAATCGAACAGGTTCATTCCTGAAATCGAACAGGTTGATTCCTGAAATAAACTCGGACGCGTGATTGAATAACAGGGAGAAAAAGAAACAGGTTCTGGTACGACCTTTCGAACGGCTGAAATTGAAGTGTATAATACATGGTTTTTCGGGATTCCGGGGTCCCGTAATAAAATTCTCCGGAAATCACATAGAAAGTTCCTCGGGTCAGATAAAACGGCCACGCAAAGTTTGAGCACCAACGGAAGACATTTGGGGGTGCCGGTGTGCCTAAAACCAAAGATTCGCGAAACTCGGAATATCCTGAAAAATGTGTTAAAGCTCGTTATTTGAGGCTGAAATCGAACAGGTTGATTCCTGAAATCGAAGAGGTTGATTTCTGAAATGAGCTCGGACGCGTGATTGAAAAACAGGGTGAAAAAGAAACAGTTCCTGATCGACCTTTCGAACGGTTTGAAAATTGAAGCGTATAATACACGTTTTTTCGGGATTCCGGGGTTCCGAATAAAATTCTCCGGAAATCACATAGAAAGTTCCTCGGGTCAGATAAAACGGCCACGCAAAGTTTGAGCACCAACGGAAGACATTTGGGGGTGCTTGGTGTGCCTGAAAAACCAAATTCGCCGAAACTCGGAATATCCTGAAAAATGTGTTAAAGCTCGTTATTTGAGGCTAAAATCGAACAGGGTTCCTGAAATATGCTCGGACGCGTGATTGAAAAACAGGGAGAAAAAGAAACAGGTTCTGGTACGACCTTCCGAACGGCTGAAATTGAAGTGTATAATACACGGTTTTTCGGGATTTCGGGGTCCCGAAATAAAATTCTCCGGAAATCACATATAAAGTTCCTCGGGTCAGATAAAGCGGCCACGCAAAGTTTGAGCACCAACAGAAGACATTTGGGGGTGCCGGTGTGCCAAAAACCACCATTCGCCGAAACTCGGATTATCGTGAAAAATGTGTTAAAGCTCGTTATTTGAGGCTGAAATCGAACAGGTTGATTCCTGAAATCGAACAGGTTTATTCCTGAAATAAGCTCGGACGCGTGATTGAAAAACAGGGAGAAAAAGAAACAGGTTCCGGTACGACCTTCCGAACGGCTGAAATTGAAGTGTATAATACACGGTTTATCGGGATTTCGGGGTCCCGGAATAAAATTCTCCGGAAATCACATAGAAAGTTCCTCGGGTCAGATAAAGCGGCCACGCAAAGTTTGAGCACCAACAGAAGACATTTGGGGGTGCCGGTGTGCCACAAACCAGCATTCGCCGAAACTCGGATTATCGTGAAAAATGTGTTAAAGCTCGTTATTTGAGGCTGAAATCGAACACGTTGATTCCTGAAATCGAACAGGTTGATTCCTGAAATGAGCTCGGACGCGTGATTGAAAAACAGGGAGAAAAAGAAACAGGGTCCGGTACGACCTTTCGAACGGCTAAAATTGAAGCGTATAATACACGGTTTTTCGGGATTCCGGGGTACCGGAATAAAATTCTCCGGAAATCACATAGAAAGTTCCCCGGGTCAGATAATACGGCAACGCAAAGTTTGAGCACCAACGGAAGACATTTTGGGGTGCCGGTGTGCCAAAACCAAGGATTCGCCGAAACTCGGATTATCGTGAAAAATGTGTTAAAGCTCGTTATTTGAGGCTGAAATCGAACAAGTTGATTCCTGAAATCGAACAGGTTGATTCCTGAAATGAGCTCGGACGCGTGATTGAAAAACATGGAGAAAAAGAAACAGGTTCCGGTACGACCTTCCGAACGGCTGAAATTGAAGTGTATAATACACGGTTTTTCGGGATTCCGGGGTACCGGAATAAAATTCTCCGGAAATCACATAGAAAGTTCCTCTGGTCATATAAAGCGGCCACGCAAAGTTTGAGCAGCAACGGAAGACATTTGGGGGTGCCGGTGTGCCACAAACCAGCATTCGCCGAAACTCGGATTATCGTGAAAAATGTGTTAAAGCTCGTTATTTGAGGCTAAAATCGAACAGGTTGATTCCTGAAATCGAACAGGTTGATTTCTGAAATGAGCTCGGACGCGTGATTGAAAAACAGGGTGAAAAAGAAACAGGTTCCGGTACGACCTTCCGAACGGCTGAAATTGAAGTGTATAATACACGGTTTTTCGGGATTCCGGGGTTCTGGATTAAAATTCACCGGAAATCACATAGAAAGTTCCTTGGGTCAGATAAAGCGGCCACGCAAAGTTTGAGCACCAACGGAAGACATTTGGGGGTGCCGGTGTGCCCAAACCAAAGATTCGCCAAAACTCGGATTATCGTGAAAAATGTGTTAAACCTCGTTATTTAAGGCTGAAATCGAACAGGTTGATTCCTGAAATCGAACAGGTTGATTCTGAAATGAGCTCGATTGATTGAATAACGGGAGAAAAAGAAACAGGTTCGCACGACCTTTCGAACGGCTGAAATTGAAGTGTATAATACATGGTTTTTCGGGATTCCGGGGTCCCGTAATAAAATTCTCCGGAAATCACATAGAATGTTCCTCGGGTCAGATAAAGCGGCCACGCAAAGTTTGAGCACCAACGGAAGACATTTGGGGGTGCCGGTGTGCCACAAACCAGCATTCGCCGAAACTCGGATTATCGTGAAAAATGTGTTAAAACTCGTTATTTGAGGCTGAAATCGAACAGGTTGATTCCTGAAATCGAACAGGTTGATTCCTGAAATGAGCTCGGACGCGTGATTGAAAAACAGGAAGAAAAAGAAACAGGTTCCGGTACGACCTTTCGAACGGCAAAAATTGAAGCGTATAATACACGGTTTTTCGGGATTAAAATGCCGAATAAAATTTTCCGGAAATCACATAGAAAGTTTCTCGGGTCAGATAATGCGGCAACGCAAAGTTTGAGCACCAACGGAAGACATTTTGGGGTGCCGGTGTGCCACAAACCAGCATTCGCCGAAACTCGGATTATCGTGAAAAATGTGTTAAAGCTCGTTATTTGAGGCTGAAATCGAACAAGTTGATTCCTGAAATCGAACAGGTTGATTCCTGAAATTAGCTCGGACGCGTGATTGAAAAACATGGAGAAAAAGAAACAGGTTTCGGTACGACCTTCCGAACGGCTGAAATTGAAGTGTATAATACACGGTTTTTCGGGATTCCAGGGTACCGGAATAAAATTCTCCGGAAATCACATAGAAAGTTCCTCTGGTCATATAAAGCGGCCACGCAAAGTTTGAGCAGCAACGGAAGACATTTTGGGGTGCCGGTGTGCCACAAACCAGCATTCGCCGAAACTCGGATTATCGTAAAAAATGTGTTAAAGCTCGTTATTTGAGGCTAAAATCGAACAGGTTGATTCCTGAAATCGAACAGGTTGATTTCTGAAATGAGCTCGGACGCGTGATTGAAAAACAGGGAGAAAAAGAAACAGGGTCCGGTACGACCTTCCGAACGGCTGAAATTGAAGTGTATAATACACGGTTTTTCGGGATTCCGGGGTCCTGGATTAAAATTCACCGGAAATCACATAGAAAGTTCCTCGGGTCAGATAAAGCGGCCACGCAAAGTTTGAGCACCAACGGAAGACATTTGGGGGTGCCGGTGTGCCCAAACCAAAGATTCGCCGAAACTCGGATTATCGTGAAAAATGTGTTAAAGCTCGTTATTTGAGGCTGAAATCGAACAGGTTCATTCCTGAAATCGAACAGGTTGATTCCTGAAATGAGCTCGGACGCGTGATTGAATAACAGGGAGAAAAAGAAACAGGTTCTGGTACGACCTTTCGAACGGCTGAAATTGAAGTGTATAATACACGGTTTTTCGGGATTCCGGGGTCCCGTAATAAAATTCTCCGGAAATCACATAGAAGTTCCTCGGGTCGATAAAGCGGCCACGCAAAGTTTGAGCACCAACGGAAGACATTTGGGGGTGCCGGTGTGCCACAAACCAGCATTCGCCGAAACTCGGATTATCGTGAAAAATGTGTTAAAACTCGTTATTTGAGGCTCAAATCGAACAGGTTGATTCCTGAAATCGAACAGGTTGATTCCTGAAATGAGCTCGGACGCGTGATTGAAAAACAGGAAGAAAAAGAAACAGGTTCCGGTACGACCTTTCGAACGGCAAAAATTGAAGCGTATAATACACGGTTTTTCGGGATTCCGGAATCCGGAATAAAATTTTCCGGAAATCACATAGAAAGTTTCTCGGGTCAGATAATGCGGCAACGCAAAGTTTGAGCACCAACGGAAGACATTTTGGGGTGCCGGTGTGCCTGAAACCAAAGATTCGCCGAAACTCGGATTATCGTGAAAAATGTGTTAAAGCTCGTTATTTGAGGTTGAAATCGAACAAGTTGATTCCTGAAATCGAACAGGTTGATTCCTGAAATTAGCTCGGACGCGTGATTGAAAAACATGGAGAAAAAGAAACAGTTTTGATCGACCTTCCGAACAGGCAAATTGAAGTGTATAATACACGGTTTTTCGGGATTCCGGAGTACCGGAATAAAATTCTCCGGAAATCACATAGAAAGTTCCTCTGGTCATATAAAGCGGCCACGCAAAGTTTGAGCAAGAACGGAAGACATTTTGGGGTGCCGGTGTGCCAAACCAAAGATTCGCCGAAACTCGGATTATCGTAAAAAATGTGTTAAAGCTCGTTATTTGAGGCTAAAATCGAACAGGTTGATTCCTGAAATCGAACAGGTTGATTTCTGAAATGAGCTCGGACGCGATTGAAAAACAGGAAAAAAGAAACAGTTCCGTCGACCTTTCCGAACGGTTTGAAATTGAAGTGTATAATACACGGTTTTTCGGGATTCCGGGGTCCTGGATTAAAATTCACCGGAAATCACATAGAAAGTTCCTCGGGTCAGATAAAGCGGCCACGCAAAGTTTGAGCACGAACGGAAGACATTTGGGGGTGCCGGTGTGCCACAAACCAGCATTCGCCGAAACTCGGATTATCGTGAAAAATGTGTTAAACCTCGTTATTTGAAGCTGAAATCGAACAGGTTCATTCCTGAAATCGAACAGGTTGATTCCTGAAATGAGCTCAGACGCGTGATTGAATAACAGGGAGAAAAAGAAACAGGTTCTGGTACGACCTTTCGAACGGCTGAAATTGAAGTGTATAATACATGGTTTTTCGGGATTCCGGGGTCCCGTAATAAAATTCTCCGGAAATCACATAGAATGTTCCTCGGGTCAGATAAAGCGGCCACGCAAAGTTTGAGCACCAACGGAAGACATTTGGGGGTGCCGGTGTGCCACAAACCAGCATTCGCCGAAACTCGGATTATCGTGAAAAATGTGTTAAAACTCGTTATTTGAGGCTGAAATCGAACAGGTTGATTCCTGAAATCGAACAGGTTGATTCCTGAAATGAGCTCGGACGCGTGATTGAAAAACGGGAAGAAAAAGAAACAGGTTCCGGTACGACCTTTCGAACGGCAAAAATTGAAGCGTATAATACACGGTTTTTCGGGATTCCGGGGTACCGGAATAAAATTTTCCGGAAATCACATAGAAAGTTTCTCGGGTCAGATAATGCGGCAACGCAAAGTTTGAGCACCAACGGAAGACATTTTGGGGTGCCGGTGTGCCACAAACCAGCATTCGCCGAAACTCGGATTATCGTGAAAAATGTGTTAAAGCTCGTTATTTGAGGCTGAAATCGAACAAGTTGATTCCTGAAATCGAACAGGTTGATTCCTGAAATTAGCTCGGACGCGTGATTGAAAAACATGGAGAAAAAGAAACAGGTTTCGGTACGACCTTCCGAACGGCTGAAATTGAAGTGTATAATACACGGTTTTTCGTGATTCCAGGGTACCGGAATAAAATTCTCCGGAAATCACATAGAAAGTTCCTCTGGTCATATAAAGCGGCCACGCAAAGTTTGAGCAGCAACGGAAGACATTTTGGGGTGCCGGTGTGCCTGAAACCAAAGATTCGCCGAAACTCGGATTATCGTAAAAAATGTGTTAAAGCTCGTTATTTGAGGCTGAAATCGAACAAGTTGATTCCTGAAATCGAACAGGTTGATTTCTGAAATGAGCTCGGACACGTGATTGAAAAACAGGGTGAAAAAGAAACAGTTCCGGTTACGACCTTCCGAACGGCTGAAATTGAAGTGTATAATACACGGTTTTTCGGGATTCCGGGGTCCTGGATTAAAATTCACCGGAAATCACATAGAAAGTTCCTCGGGTCAGATAAAGCGGCCACGCAAAGTTTGAGCACCAACGGAAGACATTTGGGGGTGCTTGGTGTGCCTGAAACCAAAGATTCGCCAAACTCGGATTATCGTGAAAAATGTGTTAAACCTCGTTATTTGAGGCTGAAATCGAACAGGTTCATTCCTGAAATCGAACAGGTTGATTCCTGAAATAAACTCGGACGCGTGATTGAATAACAGGGAGAAAAAGAAACAGGTTCTGGTACGACCTTTCGAACGGCTGAAATTGAAGTGTATAATACATGGTTTTTCGGGATTCCGGGGTCCCGTAATAAAATTCTCCGGAAATCACATAGAAAGTTCCTCGGATCAGATAAAACGGCCACGCAAAGTTTGAGCACCAACGGAAGACATTTGGGGGTGCCGGTGTGCCACAAACCAGCATTCGCCGAAACTCGGAATATCCTGAAAAATGTGTTAAAGCTCGTTATTTGAGGCTGAAATCGAACAGGTTGATTCCTGAAATCGAAGAGGTTGATTCCTGAAATAAGCTCGGACGCGTTATTGAAAAACAGGGAGAAAAAGAAACAGGTTCCGGTACGACCTTCCGAACGGCTGAAATTGAAGTGTATAATACACGGTTTATCGGGATTTCGGGGTCCCGGAATAAAATTCTCCGGAAATCACATAGAAAGTTCCTCGGGTCAGATAAAACGGCCACGCAAAGTTTGAGCACCAACGGAAGACATTTGGGGGTGCCGGTGTGCCACAAACCAGCATTCGCCGAAACTCGGAATATCCTGAAAAATGTGTTAAAGCTCGTTATTTGAGGCTAAAATCGAACAGGTTGATTCCTGAAATATGCTCGGACGCGTGATTGAAAAACAGGGAGAAAAAGAAACGGGTTCTGGTACGACCTTCCGAACGGCTAAAATTGAAGTGTATATAATACACGGTTTTTCGGGATTTCGGGGTCCCGGAATAAAATTCTCCGGAAATCACATAGAAAGTTCCTCGGGTCAGATAAAGCGGCCACGCAAAGTTTGAGCACCAACAGAAGACATTTGGGGGTGCCGGTGTCCCAAAAACCACCATTCGCCGAAACTCGGATTATCGTTAAAAATGTGTTAAAGCTCGTTATTTGAGGCTGAAATCGAACAGGTTGATTCCTGAAATCGAAGAGGTTGATTCCTGAAATAAGCTCGGACGCGTTATTGAAAAACAGGGAGAAAAAGAAACAGGTTCCTTTGACCTTTTCCGAACGGTAAAATTGAAGTGTATAATACACGGTTTTTCGGGATTCCGGGGTCCCGAATAAAATTCTCCGGAAATCACATAGAAAGTTCCTCGGGTCAGATAAAGCGGCCACGCAAAGTTTGAGCACCAACGAAGACATTTGGGGGTGCCGGTGTGCCTGAAACCAAAGATTCGCCGAAACTCGGATTATCGTGAAAAATGTGTTAAAGCTCGTTATTTGAGGCTGAAATCGAACAGGTTGATTCCTGAAATCGAACAGGTTGATTCCTGAAATGAGCTCGGACGCGTGATTGAAAAATAGGGAGAAAAAGAAACAGGTTCCGGTACGACCTTTCGAACGGCTAAAATTGAAGCGTATAATACACGGTTTTTCGGGATTCCGGGGTACCGGAATAAAATTCTCCGGAAATCACATAGAAAGTTGCTCGGGTCAGATAATACGGCAACGCAAAGTTTGAGCACCAACGGAAGACATTTTGGGGTGCCGGTGTGCCACAAACCAGCATTCGCCGAAACTCGGATTATCGTGAAAAATGTGTTAAAGCTCGTTATTTGAGGCGAAATCAAACAAGTTTATTCCTGAAATCGAACAGGTTGATTCCTGAAATGAGCTCGGACGCGTGATTGAAAAACATGGAGAAAAAGAAACAGGTTCCGGTACGACCTTCCGAACGGCTGAAATTGAAGTGTATAATACACGGTTTTTCGGGATTCCGGGGTACCGGAATAAAATTCTCCGGAAATCACATAGAAAGTTCCTCTGGTCATATAAAGGGGCCACGCAAAGTTTGAGCAGCAACGGAAGACATTTGGGGGTGCCGGTGTGCCACAAACCAGCATTCGCCGAAACTCGGATTATCGTGAAAAATGTGTTAAAGCTCGTTATTTGAGGCTAAAATCGAACAGGTTGATTCCTGAAATCGAACAGGTTGAATTCTGAAATGAGCTCGGACGCGTGATTGAAAAACAGGGTGAAAAAGAAACAGGTTCCGGTACGACCTTCCGAACGGCTGAAATTGAAGTGTATAATACACGGTTTTTCGGGATTCCGGGGTCCTGGATTAAAATTCACCGGAAATCACATAGAAAGTTCCTCGGGTCAGATAAAGCGGCCACGCAAAGTTTGAGCACCAACGGAAGACATTTGGGGGTGCCGGTGTGCCACTAACCAGCATTCGCCGAAACTCGGATTATCGTGAAAAATGTGTTAAACCTCGTTATTTGAGGCTGAAATCGAACAGGTTCATTCCTGAAATCGAACAGGTTGATTCCTGAAATGAGCTCGGACGCGTGATTGAATAACTGGGAGAAAAAGAAACAGGTTCTGGTACGACCTTTCGAACGGCTGAAATTGAAGTGTATAATACATGGTTTTTCGGGATTCCGGGGTCCCGTAATAAAATTCTCCGGAAATCACATAGAATGTTCCTTGGGTCAGATAAAGCGGCCACACAAAGTTTGAGTACCAACGGAAGACATTTGGGGGTGCCGGTGTGCCACAAACCAGCATTCGCCGAAACTCGGATTATCGTGAAAAATGTGTTAAAACTCGTTATTTGAAGCTGAAATCGAACAGGTTGATTCCTGAAATCGAACAGGTTGATTCCTGAAATGAGCTCGGACGCGTGATTGAAAAACATGGTGAAAAAGAAACAGGTTCCGGTACGACCTTCCGAACGGCTGAAATTGAAGTGTATAATACACGGATTTTCGGGATTCCGGGGTCCCGGAATAAAATTCTCCGGAAATCACATAGAAAGTTCCTCTGGTCATATAAAGCGGCGACGCAAAGTTTGAGCACCAACGGAAGACATTTGGGGGTGCCGGTGTGCCACAAACCATCAGTCGCCGAAACTCGGATTATCGTGAAAAATGTGTTAAAACTCGTTATTTGAGGCAGAAATCGAACAGGTTGATTCCTGAAATCAAATAGGCTGATTACTGAAATGATCTCGGACGCGTGATTGAAAAACAGGGAGAAAAAGAAACAGGTTTCGGTACGACCTTTCGAACGGCTGAAATTGAAGTGTATAATACACGGTTTTTCGGGATTCCGGAGTCCCGAAATAAAATTCTCCGGAAATCACATATAAAGTTCCCCGGGTTAGATAAAGCGGCCACGCAAAGTTTGACTACCAACGGAAGACATTTGGGGGTGCCGGTGTGCCACAAACCAGCATTCGCCGAAACTCGGATTATCGTGAAAAATGTGTTAAACCTCGTTACTTGAGGCTGAAATCGAACAGGTTCATTCCTGAAATCGAACAGGTTGATTCCTGAAATGAGCTCGGACGCGTGATTGAATAACAGGGAGAAAAAGAAACATGTTCTGGTACGACCTTTCGAACGGCTGAAATTGAAGTGTATAATACATGGTTTTTCGGGATTCCGGGGTCCCGGAATAAAATTCTCCGGAAATCACATAGAATGTTCCCCGTATCAGATAAAGCGGCCACGCAAAGTTTGAGCACCAACGGAAGACATTTGGGGGTGCCGGTGTGCCTAAACCAAAGATTCGCCAAACTCGGATTATCGTGAAAAATGTGTTAAAACTCGTTATTTGAGGCTGAAATCGAACAGGTTGATTCCTAAAATCGAACAGGTTGATTCCTGAAATGTGCTCGGACGCGTGATTGAAAAACAGGGAGAAAAAGAAACAGGTTCCGGTACGACCTTCCGAACGGCTGAAATTGAAGTGTATAATACACGGTTTTTCGGGATTCCGGAACAAAATTCTCCGGAAATCACATAGAAAGTTCCTCGGGTCAGATAAAGCGGCCACGCAAAGTTTGAGCACCAACGGAAGACATTTGGGGGTGCCGGTGTGCCGCAAACCAACATTCGCCGAAACTCGGATTATCGTGAAAAATGTGTTAAAGCTCGTTATTTGAAACTGAAATCGAACAGGTTGATTCCTGAAATCGAAGAGGTTGATTCCTGAAATAAGCTCGGACGCGTTATTGAAAAACAGGGAGAAAAAGAAACAGGTTCCGGTACGACCTTCCGAACGGCTGAAATTGAAGTGTATAATACACGGTTTTTCGGGATTCCGGGGTCCCGGAATAAAATTCTCCGGAAATCACATAGAAAGTTCCTCGGGTCAGATAAAGCGGCCACGCAAAGTTTGAGCACCAACGGAAGACATTTAGGGGAGCCGGTGTGCCACAAACCAGCATTCGCCGAAACTCGGATTATCGTGAAAAATGTCTTAAAGCTCGTTATTTGAGGCTGAAATCGAACAGGTTGATTCCGGAAATCGAACAGGTTGATTCCTGAAATCGAACAGGTTGATTCTTGAAATGAGCTCGGACGCGTGATTGAATAATAGGGAGAAAAAAAACAGGTTCTGGTACGACCTTTCGAACGGCTGAAATTGAAGTGTATAATACATGGTTTTTCGGGATTCCGGGGTCCCGGAATAAAATTCTCCGAAAATCACATAGAATTTCCTCGGGTCAGATAAAGCGGACACGCAAAGTTTGAGCACCAACGGAAGACATTTGGGGGTGCCGGTGTGCCAAAAACCAGCATTCGCCGAAACTCGGAGTATCGTGAAAAATGTGTTAAAGCTCGTTATTTGAGGCTGAAATCGAACAGGTTGATTCCTGAAATGTGCTCGGACGTGTGATTGAAAAACAGGAGAAAAAGAAACAGTTCCGATCGACCTTTCGAACGGCTGAAATTGAAGTGTATAATACACGGTTTTTCGGGATTCCGGGGTCCCGGAACAAAATTCTCCGGAAATCACATAGAAAGTTCCTCTTGTCAGATAAAGCGGCCACGCAAAGTTTGAGCACCAACGGAAGACATTTGGGAGTGCCGGTGTGCCGCAAACCAGCATTCGCCGAAACTCGAATTATCGTAAAAAATGTGTTAAAGCTCGTTATTTGAGGCTGAAATCGAACAAGTTGATTCCTGAAATCGAACAGGTTGATTCCTGAAATGAGCTCGGATGCGTGATTGAAAAACAGGGAGAAAAAGAAACAGGTTCCGGTACGACCTTCCGAACGGCTAAAATTGAAGTGTATAATACACGGTTTTTCGGGATTTCGGGGTCCCGAAATAAAATTCTCCGGAAATCACATAGAAAGTTCCTTGGGTCAGATAAAGCGGCCACGCAAAGTTTGAGCACCATCGGAAGACATTTGGGGGTGCCGGTGTACCACAAACCAGCATTCGCCGAAACTCGGATTATCGTGAAAAATGTGTTAAAGCTCGTTATTTGAGGCTGAAATCGAACAGGTTGATTCCTGAAATCGAACAGGTTGATTCCTGAAATGAGCTCAGACGCGTGATTGAAAAACAGGGAGAAAAAGAAACAGTTCCGATCGACCTTCCGAACGGTCAAATTGAAGTGTATATAATACACGGTTTTTGGGATTTCGGGTTCCTAATAAAATTCTCCAGAAATCACATAGAAAGTTCCTCGGGTCAGATAATACGGCAACGCAAAGTTTGAGCACCAACGGAAGACATTTTGGGGTGCCGGTGTGCCAAAACCAAAGATTCGCCAAACTCGGATTATCGTGAAAAATGTGTTAAAGCTCGTTATTTGAGGCTGAAATCGAACAGGTTGATTCCTGAAATCGAACAGGTTGATTTCTGAAATCGAACATGTTGATTCCTGAAATGAGCTTGGACGCGTAATTGAATAACAGAATGAAAAACAAACAAGTTCTGGTACGACCTTTCGAACGGCTGAAATTGAAGTGTATAATACATGGTTTTTCGGGATTCCGGAATAAAATTATTCGTAAATCACATAGAAAGTTCCTCGGGTCAGATAAAGCTGCCACGCAAAGTTTGAGCACCAACGGAAGACATTTGGGGGTGCCGGGGTGCCGCAAACCAACATTCGCCGAAAGTCGGATTATCGTGAAAAATGTGTTAAAGCTCGTTATTTGAGGCTGAAATCGAACAGGTTGATTCCTGAAATCGAACAGGTTGATTCCTGAAATCGAACAGGTTGAATCCTGAAATCAAACAGGTTGATTCCTGAAATGAGCTCGGACGCGTGATTGAAAAACAGGGAGAAAAAGAAACAGGTTCCGGTACGACCTTCCGAACGGCTAAAATTGAAGTGTATAATACACGGTTTTTCGGGATTTCGGGGTCCCAGAATAAAATTCTCCGGAAATCACATAGAAAGTTTCTCGGGTCAGATAAAGCGGCCACGCAAAGTTTGAGCACCATCGGAAGACATTTGGGGGTGCCGGTGTGCCTGAAAAACCAAAGATTCGCCGAAACTCGGATTATCGTGAAAAATGTGTTAAAGCTCGTTATTTGAGGCTGAAATCGAACAGGTTGATTCCTGAAATGAGCTCGGACGTGTGATTGAAAAAAAGGGAGAAAAAGAAACAGGTTTCGATACGACCTTCCGAACGGCTGAAATTGAAGTGTATAATACACGGTTTTTCGGGATTCCGGGGTCCCGGAATAAAATTCTCCGGAAATCACATAGAAAGTTCCTCGGGTCAGATAAAGCGGCCACGCAAAGTTTGAGCACCAACGGAAGACATTTAGGAGAGCCGGTGTGCCACAAACCAGCATTCGCCGAAACTCGGATTATCGTGAAAAATGTCTTAAAGCTCGTTATTTGAGGCTGAAATCGAACAGGTTGATTCCGGAAATCGAACAAGTTGATTCCTGAAATGAGCTCGGACGCGTGATTGAATAATAAGGAGAAAAAAAACAGGTTCTGGTACGACCTTTCGAACGGCTGAAATTGAAGTGTATAATACATGGTTTTTCGGGATTCCGGGGTCCCGGAATAAAATTCTCCGGAAATCACATAGAAAGTTCCTTGGGTCAGATAAAGCGGCCACGCAAAGTTTGAGCACCATCGGAAGACATTTGGGGGTGCCGGTGTGCCACAAACCAGCATTCGCCGAAACTCGGAGTATCGTGAAAAATGTGTTAAAGCTCGTTATTTGAGGCTGAAATCGAACAGGTTGATTCCTGAAATCGAACAGGTTGATTCCTGAAATGAGCTCGGATGCGTGATTGAAAAACAGGGAGAAAAAGAAACAGGTTCCGGTACGACCTTCCGAACGGCTGAAATTGAAGTGTATATAATACACGGTTTTTCGGGATTTCGGGGTTCCGGAATAAAATTCTCCGGAAATCACATAGAAAGTTCCTCGGGTCAGATAATACGGCAACGCAAAGTTTGAGCACCAACGGAAGACATTTTGGGGTGCCGGTGTGCCACAAACCAGCATTCGCCGAAACTCGGATTATCGTGAAAAATGTGTTAAAGCTCGTTATTTGAGGCTGAAATCGAACAGGTTGATTCCTGAAATCGAACAGGTTGATTTCTGAAATCGAATAGGTTGATTACTGAAATGAGCTCGGATGCGTGATTGAAAAACAGGGAGAAAAAGAAACAGGTTTCGGTACGACCTTTCGAACGGCTGAAATTGAAGTGTATAATACACGGTTTTTCGGGATTCCGGGGTCCCGGAATAAAATTCTCCGGAAATCACATAGAAAGTTCCTCGGGTCAGATAAAGCGGCCACGCAAAGTTTGAGCACCATCGGAAGACATTTGGGGGTGCCGGTGTGCCACAAACCAGCATTCGCCGAAACTCGGATTATCGTGAAAAATGTGTTAAAGCTCGTTATTTGAGGCTCAAATCGAACAGGTTGATTCCTGAAATCGAACAGGTTGATTCCTGAAATGAGCTCGGGCGTGTGATTGAAAAATAGGGAGAAAAAGAAACAGGTTTCGGTACGACCTTCCGAACGGCTGAAATTGAAGTGTATAATACACGGTTTTTCGGGATTCCGGGGTCCCGGAATAAAATTCTCCGGAAATCACATAGAAAGTTCCTCGGGTCAGATAAAGCGGCCACGCAAAGTTTGAGCACCAACGGAAGAAATTTAGGGGAGCCGGTGTGCCACAAACCAGCATTCGCCGAAACTCGGATTATCGTGAAAAATGTCTTAAAGCTCGTTATTTGAGGCTGAAATCGAACAGGTTGATTCCGGAAATCGAACAGGTTGATTCCTGAAATCGAACAGGTTGATTCTTGAAATGAGCTCGGACGCGTGATTGAATAATAGGGAGAAAAAAAACAGGTTCTGGTACGACCTTTCGAACGGCTGAAATTGAAGTGTATAATACATGGTTTTTCGGGATTCCGGGGTCCCGGAATAAAATTCTCCGAAAATCACATAGAATTTCCTCGGGTCAGATAAAGCGGACACGCAAATTTTGAGCACCAACGGAAGACATTTGGGGGTGCCGGTGTGCCAAAAACCAGCATTCGCCGAAACTCGGAGTATCGTGAAAAATGTGTTAAAGCTCGTTATTTGAGGCTGAAATCGAACAGGTTGATTCCTGAAATGTGCTCGGACGTGTGATTGAAAAACAGGGAGAAAAAGAAACAGGTTCCGGTACGACCTTCCGAACGGCTGAAATTGAAGTGTATAATACACGGTTTTTCGGGATTCCGGGAACAAAATTCTCCGGAAATCACATAGAAAGTTCCTCTTGTCAGATAAAGCGGCCACGCAAAGTTTGAGCACCAACGGAAGACATTTGGGAGTGCCGGTGTGCCGCAAACCAGCATTCGCCGAAACTCGAATTATCGTAAAAAATGTGTTAAAGCTCGTTATTTGAGGCTGAAATCGAACAAGTTGATTCCTGAAATCGAACAGGTTGATTCCTGAAATGAGCTCGGATGCGTGATTGAAAAACAGGAGAAAAAAGAAACAGTTCCGTGCGACCTTCCGAACGGCTAAAATTGAAGTGTATAATACACGGTTTTTCGGGATTTCGGGGTCCCGAAATAAAATTCTCCGGAAATCACATAGAAAGTTACTTGGGTCAGATAAAGCGGCCACGCAAAGTTTGAGCACCATCGGAAGACATTTGGGGGTGCCGGTGTACCACAAACCAGCATTCGCCGAAACTCGGATTATCGTGAAAAATGTGTTAAAGCTCGTTATTTGAGGCTGAAATCGAACAGGTTGATTCCTGAAATCGAACAGGTTGATTCCTGAAATGAGCTCGGACGTGTGATTGAAAAACAGGGAGAAAAAGAAACAGGTTCCGGTACGACCTTCCGAACGGCTGAAATTGAAGTGTATAATACACGGTTTTTCGGGATTCCGGGGTCCCGGAACAAAATTCTCCGGAAATCACATAGAAAGTTCCTCGGGTCAGATAATACGGCAACGCAAAGTTTGAGCACCAACGGAAGACATTTTGGGGTGCCGGTGTGCCACAAACCAGCATTCGCCGAAACTCGGATTATCGTGAAAAATGTGTTTAAGCTCGTTATTTGAGGCTGAAATCGAACAGGTTGATTCCTGAAATCGAACAGGTTGATTTCTGAAACCGAACATGTTGATTCCTGAAATGAGCTTGGACGCGTAATTGAATAACAGAATGAAAAACAAACAAGTTCTGGTACGACCTTTCGAACGGCTGAAATTGAAGTGTATAATACATGGTTTTTCGGGATTCCGGGGTCCCGGAATAAAATTATTCGTAAATCACATAGAAAGTTCCTCGGGTCAGATAAAGCTGCCACACAAAGTTTGAGCACCAACGGAAGACATTTGGGGGTGCCGGGGTGCCGCAAACCAACATTCGCCGAAAGTCGGATTATCGTGAAAAATGTGTTAAAGCTCGTTATTTGAGGTTTGAAATCGAAATCGAGTTGATTCCGAAATCGAACAGTTGATTCCCAAAATCGAACAGGTTGATTCCTGAAATCGAACAGGTTGAATCCTGAAATCAAACAGGTTGATTCCTGAAATGAGCTCGGACGCGTGATTGAAAAACAGGGAGAAAAAGAAACAGGTTCCGGTACGACCTTCCGAACGGCTAAAATTGAAGTGTATAATACACGGTTTTTCGGGATTTCGGGGTCCCGGAATAAAATTCTCCGGAAATCACATAGAAAGTTTCTCGGGTCAGATAAAGCGGCCACGCAAAGTTTGAGCACCATCGGAAGACATTTGGGGGTGCTTGGGTGTGCCAAAACCAAAGATTCGCCGAAACTCGGATTATCGTGAAAAATGTGTTAAAGCTCGTTATTTGAGGCTGAAATCGAACAGGTTGATTCCTGAAATGAGCTCGGACGTGTGATTGAAAAAAAGGGAGAAAAAGAAACAGGTTTCGGTACGACCTTCCGAACGGCTGAAATTCAAGTTTATAATACACGGTTTTTCGGGATTCCGGGGTCCCGGAATAAAATTCTCCGGAAATCACATAGAAAGTTCCTCGGGTCAGATAAAGCGGCCACGCAAAGTTTGAGCACCAACGGAAGACATTTAGGAGAGCCGGTGTGCCACAAACCAAAGATTCGCCAAACTCGGATTATCGTGAAAAATGTCTTAAAGCTCGTTATTTGAGGCTGAAATCGAACAGGTTGATTCCGGAAATCGAACAGGTTGATTCCTGAAATCGAACAAGTTGATTCCTGAAATGAGCTCGGACGCGTGATTGAATAATAAGGAGAAAAAAAAAAGGTTCTGGTACGACCTTTCGAACGGCTGAAATTGAAGTGTATAATACATGGTTTTTCGGGATTCCGGGGTCCCGGAATAAAATTCTCCGGAAATCACATAGAAAGTTCCTTGGGTCAGATAAAGCGGCCACGCAAAGTTTGAGCACCATCGGAAGACATTTGGGGGTGCCGGTGTGCCTGAAAACCAAAGATTCGCCAAACTCGAGTATCGTGAAAAATGTGTTAAAGCTCGTTATTTGAGGGTGAAATCGAACAGGTTGATTCCTGAAATCGAACAGGTTGATTTCTGAAATGAGCTCGGATGCGTGATTGAAAAACAGGAGAAAAAAGAAACAGTTCCTGCGACCTTCCGAACGGCTGAAATTGAAGTGTATATAATACACGGTTTTTCGGGATTTCGGGGTTCCGGAATAAAATTCTCCGGAAATCACATAGAAAGTTCCTCGGGTCAGATAATACGGCAACGCAAAGTTTGAGCACCAACGGAAGACATTTTGGGGTGCCGGTGTGCCACAAACCAGCATTCGCCGAAACTCGGATTATCGGGAAAAATGTGTTAAAGCTCGTTATTTGAGGCTGAAATCGAACAGGTTGATTCCTGAAATCGAACAGGTTGATTTCTGAAATCGAACATGTTGATTCCTGAAATGAGCTTGGACGCGTAATTGAATAACAGAATGAAAAACAAACAAGTTCTGGTACGACCTTTCGAACGGCTGAAATTGAAGTGTATAATACATGGTTTTTCGGGATTCCGGGGTCCCGGAATAAAATTCTTCGTAAATCACATAGAAAGTTCCTCGGGTCAGATAAAGCTGCCACGCAAAGTTTGAGCACCAACGGAAGACATTTGGGGGTGCCGGGGTGCCGCAAACCAACATTCGCCGAAAGTCGGATTATCGTGAAAAATGTGTTAAAGCTCGTTATTTGAGGTTTGAAATCGAGCAGTTGATTCCTCAAATCGAACAGGTTGATTCCTGAAATCGAACAGTTGAATCAAATCAAACAGGTTGATTCCTGAAATGAGCTCGGACGCGTGATTGAAAAACAGGGAGAAAAAGAAACAGGTTCCGGTACGACCTTCCGAACGGCTAAAATTGAAGTGTATAATACACGGTTTTTCGGGATTTCGGGGTCCCGGAATAAAATTCTCCGGAAATCACATAGAAAGTTTCTCGGGTCAGATAAAGCGGCCACGCAAAGTTTGAGCACCATCGGAAGACATTTGGGGGTGCCGGTGTGCCTGAAAAACCAAAGATTCGCCGAAACTCGGATTATCGTGAAAAATGTGTTAAAGCTCGTTATTTGAGGCTGAAATCGAACAGGTTGATTCCTGAAATGAGCTCGGACGTGTGATTGAAAAAAAGGGAGAAAAAGAAACAGGTTTCGGTACGACCTTCCGAACGGCTGAAATTCAAGTTTATAATACACGGTTTTTCGGGATTCCGGGGTCCCGGAATAAAATTCTCCGGAAATCACATAGAAAGTTCCTCGGGTCAGATAAAGCGGCCACGCAAAGTTTGAGCACCAACGGAAGACATTTGGGAGTGCCGGTGTGCCGCAAACCAGCATTCGCCGAAACTCGTATTATCGTGAAAAATGTGTTAAAGCTCGTTATTTGAGGCTGAAATCGAACAAGTTGATTCCTGAAATCGAACAGGTTGATTCCTGAAATGAGCTCGGATGCGTGATTGAAAAACAGGGAGAAAAAGAAACAGGTTCCGGTACGACCTTCCGAACGGCTAAAATTGAAGTGTATAATACACGGTTTTTCGGAATTTCGGGGTCCCGGAATAAAATTCTCCGGAAATCACGTAGAAACTTCCTTGGGTTAGATAAAGCGGCCACGCAAAGTTTGAGCACCATCGGAAGACATTTGGAGGTGCCGGTGTGCCACAAACCAGCATTCGCCGAAACTCGGATTATCGTGAAAAATGTGTTAAAGCTCGTTATTTAAGGCTGAAATCGAACAAGTTGATTCCTGAAATCGAACAGGTTGATTCCTGAAATGAGCTCGGATGCGTGATTGAAAAACAGGGAGAAAAAGAAACAGGTTCCGGTACGACCTTCCGAACGGCTAAAATTGAAGTGAATACACGGTTTTTCGGGATTTCGGGGTCCCGGAATAAAATTCTCCGGAAATCACATAGAAAGTTCTTTGGGTCAGATAAAGCGGCCACTCAAAGTTTGAGCACCATCGGAAGACATTTGGGGGTGCCGGTGTGCCATAAACCAGCATTCGCCGAAACTCGGATTATCGTGAAAAATGTGTTAAAGCTCGTTATTTGAGGCTGAAATCGAACAGGTTGATTCCTGAAATGTGCTCGGACGCGTGATTGAAAAACAGGGAGAAAAAGAAACAGGTTTGATGCGACCTTCCGAACGGCTGAAATTGAAGTGTATAATACACGGTTTTTCGGGATTCGGGTCCCTAACAAAATTCTCCGGAAATCACATAGAAAGTTCCTCTTGTCAGATAAAGCGGCCACGAAAAGTTTGAGCACCAACGGAAGATATTTGGGAGTGCCGGTGTGCGGAAACCAAAGATTCGCCGAAACTCGGATTATCGTGAAAAATGTGTTAAAGCTCGTTATTTGAGGCTGAAATCGAACAAGTTGATTCTTGAAATCGAACAGGTTGATTCCTGAAATGAGCTCGGATGCGTGATTGAAAAACAGGAGAAAAAGAAACAGGTTCCGATTTACCTTCCGAACGGCTCAAATTGAAGTGTATAATACACGGTTTTCGGGATTTCGGGGTCCCTAATAAAATTCTTCGGAAATCACATAGAAAGTTCCTCGGGTCGGATAAAGCGGCCACGCAAAGTTTGAGCACCATCGGAAGACATTTGGGGGTGCCGGTGTGCCTGAAACCAAAGATTCGCCGAAACTCGGATTATCGTGAAAAATGTGTTAAAGCTCGTTATTTGAGGCTGAAATCGAACAAGTTGATTCCTGAAATCGAACAGGTTGATTCCTGAAATGAGCTCGGACGCGTGATTAAAAACATGGAGAAAAAGAAACAGGTTCCGGTACGACCTTCCGAACGGCTGAAATTGAAGTGTATAATACACGGTTTTTCGGGATTTCAGGGTTCCGGAATAAAATTCTCCGGAAATCACATAGAAAGTTCCTCGGGTCAGAGAAAGCGGCCACGCAAAGTTTGAGCAGCAACGAAAGACATTTGGGGGTGCCGGTGTACCACAAACCAGCATACGCCGAAACTCGGATTATCGTGAAAAATGTGTTAAAACTCGTTATTTGAGGCTAAAATCGAACAGGTTGATTCCTGAAATCGAACAGGTTGATTCCTGAAATGAGCTCGGACGCGTGATTGAAAAACAGGGTGAAAAAGAAACAGGTTCCGGTACGACCTTACGAACGGCTGAAATTGAAGTGTATAATACACGGTTTTTCGGGATTCCGGGGTTCTGGATTAAAATTCACCGGAAATCACATAGAAAGTTCCTCGGGTCAGATAAAGCGGCCACGCAAAGTTTGAGCACCAACGGAAGACATTTGGGGGTGCCGGTGTGCCACAAACCAGCATTCGCCGAAACTCGGATTATCGTGAAAAATGTGTTAAAGCTCGTTATTTGAGTTTGAAATCGAACAGGTTGATTCCTGAAATCGAACAGGTTGATTCCTGAAATGAGCTCGGACGTGTGATTGAAAAACATGGAGAAAAAGAATCAGGTTCCGGTACGACCTTCCGAACGGCTGAAATTGAAGTGTATAATACACGGTTTTTCGGGATTCCGGGGTCCCGGAATAAAATTCTTTGGAAATTACATAGAAAGTTCCTCGGGTCAGATAAAGCGGCCACGCAAAATTTGAGCACCAACGGAAGACATTTGGGGGTGCCGGTGTGCCACAAACCAGCATTCGCCGAAACTCGGATTATCGTGAAAAATGTGTTAAATCTCGTTATTTGAGGCTGAAATCGAACAGGTTGATTCCTGAAATGTGCTCGGACGCGTGATTGAAAAACAGGGAGAAAAAGAAACAGGTTCCGGTACGACCTTCCGAACGGCTAAAATTGAAGTGTATAATACACGGTTTTTCGGGATTCCGGGGTGCCGGAATAAAATTCTCCGTAAATCACATAGAAAGTTCCTAGGGTCAGATAAAGCGGCCACGCAAAGTTTGAGCACCAACGGAAGACATTTGGGGGTGCCGGTGTGCCACAAACCAGCATTCGCCGAAACTCGGATTATCGTGAAAAATGTGTTAAAGCTCGTTATTTGAGGCTGAAATCGAAAAGGTTGATTCCTGAAATCGAACAGGTTGATTCCTGAAATGAGCTCGGACGCGTGATTGAAAAACAGGGAGAAAAGAAACAGGTTCGATGCGACCTTCCAAGTGAAAATTGAAGTGTATAATACACGGTTTTTTGGGATTCCGGAACAAAATTCTCCGGAAATCACATAGAAAGTTCCTCTTGTCAGATAAAGCGGCCACGCAAAGTTTGAGCACCAACGGAAGACATTTGGTGGTGCCGGTGTGCCACAAACCAGCATTCGCCGACACTCGGATTATCGTGAAAAATGTGTTAAAGCTCGTTATTTGAGGCTGAAATCGAACAAGTTGATTCCTGAAATCGAACAGGTTGATTCCTGAAATGAGCTCGGATGCGTGATTGAAAAACAGGGAGAAAAAGAAACAGTTCCGATTTTACCTTCCGAACGGCTAAAATTGAAGTGTATAATACACGGTTTTTCGGGATTTCGGGGTCCCGGAATAAAATTCTCCGGAAATCACATAGAAAGTTCCTTGGGTCAGATAAAGCGGCCACGCAAAGTTTGAGCACCATCGGAAGACATTTGGGGGTGCCGGTGTGCCACAAACCAGCATTCGCCGAAACTCGGATTATCGTGAAAAATGTGTTAAAGCTCGTTATTTGAGGCTGAAATCGAACAGGTTGATTCCTGAAATCGAACAGGTTGATTCCTGAAATGAGCTCGGACGCGTGATTAAAAACAGGGAGAAAAAGAAACAGGTTCCGTCGACCCTTCCGAACGGTAATTGAAATTGAAGTGTATAATACACGGTTTTTCGGGATTTCAGGGTTCCGGAATAAAATTCTCCGGAAATCACATAGAAAGTTCCTCGGGTCAGAGAAAGCGGCCACGCAAAGTTTGAGCAGCAACGGAAGACATTTGGGGGTGCCGGTTGATGGTATCAAGCTATACCTCGCAAGTGCACGATTTTATCGTTGTACACTATTAAGGGTCGATCCCACAAGGAGCTAGGAAGACTACTAATCGTTTTAACTCTATGGTTTAGCTAAGTCGACAATAATGGGAGAAAGTTATACTTAGAACTACTAACAATAAGGTAGAACAACTAAAGAAGAAATAAGAGAAAAAGCAAGGTGGAATGAAGGGTTGTAAATCAAATGGATTAAAAACCTAAGACTCGGTTCTTCCCAAACAATTCGTAATTCCACACAATCAAATCTCTAGGCTAATCACAAGGGTAGTTAGGTGAGGAGGTGACGACTCTAATTCGCCTAAGACCCCCCTCTCGGGTTCGAAATAGGACACTAGTACTACCCACCAACCCCCCTCTCGGGTTCGAAGGTCGGAATCCCTAACTCAATACCCGACTACCCCAAAAACATGCATTTTCCCAAGGTAGTCCAATATTTGCTAAGGTCATTAAGCCCCATCAATTTCCGGGTCATCCCACTCCCTCTCTCGAGGGTCGATTTCAAACGCTAGTTTAGAGGTGTCCTACCCCGGTTCTCCCTTTCGGTCTCAACCAAGGTTAACAATAGGGTCAGGTCTCGGGTATCCAAATCACAACCTAACCAACTCTCGTTGGTGGTCAAGGGTGGTAAGTCAACACTACCCAAAAGTCAACCCATAAACCATGTCATTCCTCTAAACTACCCTCACCAATTTCCCCAAATAATTAGCCTTTATGAAATTCAATTAGTGAAATTACTCATGTTGGGTCAAACCGAGCCCTAGTGGAAGACTACTCACTAATCATGGTCCTAATCGCAAAATAAACAATAAAGATGGAATCTTTAAACATAAACATGGGTGGAAGATGAGTTCTACTTCTAAACATTCAACAATCCAACAATAATTAAGAGGAAAGATGGTTTAATCTAATAACAAGGTTGATTAAGCTAAAAGACACAATCTTTAACCAAATCAACTCAAAGATTAAGTCTTTGAGGACAACTATCCAAGGATGAACAAATGAAAGAGAAACAAAGGAAAGATGAACAATGAAAAGATGAACAATGGTGAAAACAACAACAATCAAACAACAAAGATGCAAATTTAACATAAACAATCAAACAAACTTGAAGGAAGAACAAATGCAAACAAATGAAATTAAAGAGAGAAAGAGAAATTGAAATATACCAACAACAAGAACAATTGAGAAAACAAGGAATTTGGTGCAAGAAAGCTTGAATCTTGTAAATTGTTTGAAGGATTGTCACAAATTACAAGGGTTTTTTCTATTTTCTCTCACTAAGAGTTGTTATATCATGATAATCCCAGAAAACTCAAGTTTCTTTGCTTATATACTAGGTTACAAATCAAGTAAAAACGACTTAAAACAATGTCGTTCAAGCTAATAAGAGTATTGCGCGAATCTGGAGATGCGCACTGTTGAGTTGAGATACGCACGGTTAGATGCGCACGGCCTGTGCTTTCCTGTAAGAGATGCGCATCTTGGAGATGAGGAAGGCACTGTTGGATGCGCACGGTTTATGCCTTCCTGTAAGAGATGCGCATCTTGCTTCTGGATACGCGCTAGACTCAGCCTTTTGCTCTCTTAGGCCTTTTATTCCGTCTTGGGTTGGGCTTGTGGTCATGTGTATCACATATGGGCCTCCCTTAGTGGGTGTAGTATTGCTAAATCATCATCTTTCCTACAAAAAATGGATAAACACAACCAAAACCGAAACAAACTTTCAAAAGGACGGGATTTGAGCATTATATGGAATTAAAACCTTGAAATGCACATAAAATACATTCAAGTGAGCTATAAGCAAAGGTTCTTAGGCATAGAAAGAGCGTAAATAACGAAGTTATCAAATCTCCCCACACTTAAACCTTACTCGTCCTCGAGTAAGCTCATTAAATTAGACTAAGACCCTTAATATATAAGACTAGCTAAACTAATAATATCCGATGAGAGGCAATTAACGGGCCTTCTCCGTCCCTTCAACTCACACCAAAACACAATGAGGTATGCATTCCGATGCAAGGCAAGTAGGGGCTTGCGGAAAATTTTCGATACATCCGACATTTAAGCACGAATCAACATATAAGATGCATCACAAAAAGTCAAACCACTTTCCTCATCTAAGCGGCCGTTTTTCTTCCAAAAACCGAACAAAAAGAGTCATTAGTGGAGGATGTCGTCTCCGGGTCTTACCAAGGTGTCGACTCCCTAATTCTAGCTCAAGTAACCTACATTGACAACACGAGGTGCCTTAGAAACAAATTCTAGGCGGGAAAGAGGAAGTACTTCGCTAAACTCACAAGAATGACACGACACACGCAAGATTCGACTCCATATCAAACCCTTGACCAAAAGGAGACCCAAGTCCGACTCTCACGGGTTTCACTAGTCACTCAAATGAAAGAACGGGGTGATTTTTGTGACAAAAAGTAACCAAAATCACTCTCCTAACTCGACTTGCGAAGCATGCCCGCAATCTAATATGGTACTATATCCAATATCCGCAAGAGAAATGTAAAATGATGCACATAAGAGAGATAACCGGGTTGTAATGGGGCTTGGGTTAGGTGAAAAGGGGTTGGTGCAAGCACCGTTTTAAGACATGTGAGGCTATCGGTTAAGTAGTCGTCACATCTAACCAATCCACTAAACTCAACCCATGCAAATGAATTCTTTCACAAATTATGGCAAGATTGTCATTCTCAAAAATCATTCAATCCTCTTCTTCCAAACAAACTCAATTTGCAAATCACCAACCCTTTATTTGAGACAAAAATATAAATTCTTTTTTTTTTTTTTCATTTCATTTTTCTCTTTTTCTATTTGTTTTTTTCTTCTTCATTTTTTTTTTTTCTTTTCTATTTGATTTTCTTTCTTGCATCTTTCACGACTTGTTCACCTCTTATTAAACAAAAGTAGCCAAAGTTGCATTTCACTCATGTGGCATTAAGATCATACACCTCAAGGTGAGTCAAAATTTCAACCAAATATACTCCACAAAAGAACCACAATGACGAACTACTCAACCAAGGTGAGTTGTTTATGGGATGTAGTTATTTTGTTGGCAATAGAAATGATAAGGCTTAGGCTCAAAATGGGTTAACAAAAGGAAACAATTGACTCAAGGGTAGAACAAAAGCTTATTTGGCTATTGTGAGGTTACTTTATTTGAACAAAATTGTCTCAATATGCACACCGACACTTCTGCGGTAAGGAATGAGCACCATACTTATGCGTTTTGACATGACATACCACGTAAGGAGAACTACTCTCATGACCTAAACGGGACCGGTTTGATGGACCGGCCATATGGAGGCTCTATCCTCACATTTTAGTAGCTATGTCGGACCTAAGTCAAGTCTCGGGCCTAATACGGTCTCACAAGGTGGTCGTAACTTGGTTGTTAAGCTAGACTTCCGGATTTTCGCAAGCAAAAACCTTAACATGTGTCATCAAATGGCACGAGCTATCAAGAGGGAAATGACACGGGCAAAACAAATTATCATCATTGGCAACATATGCCCTCCACATTTAGACTCCTTATGCAAATATTTACATACGAGATGCAACGTGTATGGAATGCAACTAAACATATGAACAAGCTACGTGAATGCAAGAGTGAACACATATATACATGTCTAATCTAAATGCATACAAGTTGTAGTCCTAACAACACACCAACAACACAACCATATCCAAAACGGTTCCCAAAAGGAACACCCACATCACATATCCCATCCTCCTCCATGCTTATATATACAAAAAGAAAAGGAAGGATAAGGAGAAAGAATTGGAAGAATTTTACCAAGCGTCTTCTCCGATGATTCATGTGTTGCCTATCAAAATGGTTAGGACAAATGCAATATATATAATATAAACAATGCAAATTTTTGAAATTTTTCAATTTTTTTTTTATTTTTAGGCATTTTGTATTTTTCTCAAATTAACAAGCAAATATATACAATTATAAACAATATGCACAAAGTGGATATTTCCCTCCCCACACTTGAGATTTACATTGTCCTCAATGGAACAAAGCATAGGGAGAGAATAGGAAGAATAAATAACATATTTTTGTTGATTTTTTTGAATTTTCCAAAATGTAAGAACATGTTTTTGATTTTTTTTTTTTTTTTTTTTTGAATATTTGAAAATAAATAACATATTTTTATTTACATGATGGAATTTCCTCCCCACACTTATTTATTTACATATTTCAAATGGAAATAAACGTGTGGAGGAAATTTCGAAATAAAATACATGTTTTTTTTGAAGTTTTTTTTTTGATTTTTCAAATTTTTAGTGGTTTTTGGTTAAAGAATGTAATGCATGAATTATTCTATATGCTAAATTAAAAGGACAATGCAAACTACACTACATGAGTGCAAAGAGAGCTAATTTAGATTAACTCTTATTCGGTTAAGTAAACTAAATGCAAATGCAAGCAAAACATAAATAAATGAAGCAAAGGAAGAGAATTTATACTATGCGATGGTTCTTAGGGGACTCCACCAAACCTCTCATCCAAAATTTTGTTGCTTGAATTTCCAAGTAACGTGATCCATGTCACTCAAGGCACGGAGTAATCGGTCAAAAGCCTTAGCAAAACCCTCAAACAAGCATAGGTAGCTCCAAGCTATAACAAACCGCACCCGACTTCTCTTCCAACGCTTCTTCCCATGGTTCCTCTTACTCTCCTTGGCTCCCTTTTTTGGGTCATTTTGATAGTTAGAACCCTTAAACTTGAAATGGTAGTTAGGTGGTAAGAGGAACGGAATCTCATAAGTTTCACTTGTTGGACAACTCTCTTCTTGGTCACCAAGGTAAGGAAATTGGTAAGGAATAGTAGGTGGAGGAGTCAACTTCTCAACATTGAGGTTCATGGTGTTGTCATTTTTATCCCAATTTTCTTGACTCTCCTTTTGACCCGAACTATTTCCATTGAGAGCCGCCTCCAAGGCATCAATTTGAGCTTCCCAATCACTTGAAGAATTATCCGACCAAGGTGCACCTTCAAAAGAGCTTAGAACAAATGAATCCGGAGAGTTCAAGAATGATTCAATCTCATCATTAATTTGGTCTTCAAATTCATCTTCTCTTGAGTCATTTTCACCCAAATGTCCTTTAACATCAACTCTCAACACAAGATTACCTCTATTTCCCTCCTTGTTTGTTGGACAAACTTCCAATGGATCCAAGTGTGAAGGCTCAATGTTATCCTCATTCAAACAATCCTCCAACACATCCACCCTACAACAAGAGTCACTCATAGAAGGAGACTTCATGGAATTTTCCAACGAGAATTCTATCTTGTCATCACCAACTTGAAGAGATAGTTTGCCATTTTTCACATCAATCAAGACACCCCCCGTAGCAAGGCAAGGGCGTCCTAGGATGATTGGAATTTTGGAGTCCTCGGGAATATCCATCACATAGAAGTCGCAAGGTATGACAAGCTTTCCCACCTTGAGTGGTACATCTTCCACAAGGCCAATTGGATACCTCACCGATCTATCCGCAAGTTGCAATGATACTCTTGTAGGTGAAAGTTCAAAACCCTTCAATTTCTTGAAGATATTGAGAGGCATGAGGCTAATGCTTGCTCCCAAGTCACATAAGGCTCTCTCAATATGAACGGTCCCAATTGTGCATGGTATGGAAAAACTACCCGGATCTTCAAGCTTTGGTGGCATCTTGTGCAGTAGGATAGCACTACATTCTTGTGATAAATTGACCATGGTACTTGGACCCAATGAATTTTTGTTGGAAATCAACTCCTTCAAGAATTTTCCATATGCGGGTATCTCCTTGATGGCATCAATAAAAGGCATGGTGATGTCCACACCTTTCATCATGTGCATGAATTTCCCATACTTTTGCTCAAGCTTTGCCCTTGCCAACCTTTGAGGGAAAGGGATTGGTGGCACATATGGTCTCACAACATGTTGCTTGGGTTCCTCAACAACTTTGGTAGGTTCATCAACTACCATGGGAGTTTCCACAACAACCTTTTCAAGATCATCTTCAACCACTTTTGGTGGTTCAACCACAACTTCCGGTTTGCGACTCTTTTTCCTCTTTACGAACACCCGGTCTTCCAACTCCCTACCACTCCTCAAATGTATAGCATTAATGGTCTCGGTTTTACCCGGAAATTTTCCATTCGAGGCTTGAAATTGACTTATTTGAGAAGCCAATTGAGAGATTTGATTATCCGTCATTCTTTGGGAGGCTTGCATTTGAGTCCTTAGTTGGTTGATAGAAGATGTTGTCTCCTCTTGTTTTTGGTTGGAATGAGTGATGAATTGGTTTTGAGAATTCATCAATTGCTCCATCATGAGCTCCATGTTTGATTTGGGTTGGGTTGATTGTGGAAAGGGTTGAGAGTTTTGTTGAAATGGTTGAGAATTTTGTTGAAATGGTGGTCTTGGTTGAAAGGTGGGATTTTGCTTTTGGGCTTGGAAATTTGGTGTAAATTGTGGATTTTGTTGGAAAGTGGGGTTTTGGGCATTTTGTGAGCCATGGGAAAAATTTGGGTGGGCTCTCATTCCGGGATGGTGTTGATTGTTGTTGAATGCTTGTCTAGCCGGAATTGATTCCCACACTCCATTCACTTGCTCCATACAATTTGTCTCTCACATCATCAAAGGACATTCATTTGGTGGATGCCCTTGATCTCCACAAATCTCACAACAATACACTTGAGACCTACTTGATGAAGAGTTTCTAGAGGTGTTACTTGAGTTCAACAAAGCAACTTGTTGCTTGAGTTCCTCTATCAATCCTTTAACCTCAACATTGTTGGCCGACTCGACGGTTGACTTTCCCTTCCTCTTGTGCCTATCATTATTCCAATGAAAAGTACGGGAAGCCATTTCCTCAATAAGTTCCTTGGCCGTCTTGTGATCAATTTTGTCTAATGCCCCCTTTCCCGAGCCGGAATCTAGGTTCATTTTCATTTCATTGCTCAACCCCTCATAAAAGTTGTTGATCAACTCATCATCTCCAATCCCGTGATGAGGACACAACCTTTGGAGTCCCTTATACCTTTCCCATGCCTCGTAAAGGGTTTCATCATCATGTTGGGTGAAGCCTTGGAGCTCACTCTTGATTCTTGCGGTCCTTTGTGGTGGAAAGTACTTGTTCAAGAAGGCCTTGGAGACATCATTCCAAGTTCTAAAAGAATCGGGCTCACAACTCTTCAACCATTCCTTAGCACTCCCCCTCAAGGAATAAGGAAAGAGTCTAAGGCGGATGGCATCCTCCGACACTCCATTTGCTTTGAACATGTCACAACTATCCAAGAATTCATTAAGATGTTCATTGGGGTTTTCGGTGGCTCCCCCTCCGAATTGGTTTCCTTGGACTAGTTGCAACAAAGTAGCCTTCACATCAAAGTTATTGGCTTGAATAGGTGGCTTGACAATACTTGGGTTCACCACCTTCTTCGGAGCCAAATTATCCCTCATAGGAACCGCGGCCATTGTTGGTTCTTCGGGAATTCCAAATGGATTCTCAAAGAACTCAAGATTACACGGTTCTTCTAAAACACCTTCCACTACTCAAGAAATGGATTAGTAACAAAGAAAGACCTAGTCTAAACTAGAATAAAACAATTAATATCTAGCCTTTGCTCCCCGGCAACTGCGCCAAAAACTTGATGGTATCAAGCTATACCTCGCAAGTGCACGATTTTATCGTTGTACACTATTAAGGGTCGATCCCACAAGGAGCTAGGAAGACTACTAATCGTTTTAACTCTATGGTTTAGCTAAGTCGACAATAATGGGAGAAAGTTATACTTAGAACTACTAACAATAAGGTAGAACAACTAAAGAAGAAATAAGAGAAAAAGCAAGGTGGAATGAAGGGTTGTAAATCAAATGGATTAAAAACCTAAGACTCGGTTCTTCCCAAACAATTCGTAATTCCACACAATCAAATCTCTAGGCTAATCACAAGGGTAGTTAGGTGAGGAGGTGACGACTCTAATTCGCCTAAGACCCCCCTCTCGGGTTCGAAATAGGACACTAGTACTACCCACCAACCCCCCTCTCGGGTTCGAAGGTCGGAATCCCTAACTCAATACCCGACTACCCCAAAAACATGCATTTTCCCAAGGTAGTCCAATATTTGCTAAGGTCATTAAGCCCCATCAATTTCCGGGTCATCCCACTCCCTCTCTCGAGGGTCGATTTCAAACGCTAGTTTAGAGGTGTCCTACCCCGGTTCTCCCTTTCGGTCTCAACCAAGGTTAACAATAGGGTCAGGTCTCGGGTATCCAAATCACAACCTAACCAACTCTCGTTGGTGGTCAAGGGTGGTAAGTCAACACTACCCAAAAGTCAACCCATAAACCATGTCATTCCTCTAAACTACCCTCACCAATTTCCCCAAATAATTAGCCTTTATGAAATTCAATTAGTGAAATTACTCATGTTGGGTCAAACCGAGCCCTAGTGGAAGACTACTCACTAATCATGGTCCTAATCGCAAAATAAACAATAAAGATGGAATCTTTAAACATAAACATGGGTGGAAGATGAGTTCTACTTCTAAACATTCAACAATCCAACAATAATTAAGAGGAAAGATGGTTTAATCTAATAACAAGGTTGATTAAGCTAAAAGACACAATCTTTAACCAAATCAACTCAAAGATTAAGTCTTTGAGGACAACTATCCAAGGATGAACAAATGAAAGAGAAACAAAGGAAAGATGAACAATGAAAAGATGAACAATGGTGAAAACAACAACAATCAAACAACAAAGATGCAAATTTAACATAAACAATCAAACAAACTTGAAGGAAGAACAAATGCAAACAAATGAAATTAAAGAGAGAAAGAGAAATTGAAATATACCAACAACAAGAACAATTGAGAAAACAAGGAATTTGGTGCAAGAAAGCTTGAATCTTGTAAATTGTTTGAAGGATTGTCACAAATTACAAGGGTTTTTTCTATTTTCTCTCACTAAGAGTTGTTATATCATGATAATCCCAGAAAACTCAAGTTTCTTTGCTTATATACTAGGTTACAAATCAAGTAAAAACGACTTAAAACAATGTCGTTCAAGCTAATAAGAGTATTGCGCGAATCTGGAGATGCGCACTGTTGAGTTGAGATACGCACGGTTAGATGCGCACGGCCTGTGCTTTCCTGTAAGAGATGCGCATCTTGGAGATGAGGAAGGCACTGTTGGATGCGCACGGTTTATGCCTTCCTGTAAGAGATGCGCATCTTGCTTCTGGATACGCGCTAGACTCAGCCTTTTGCTCTCTTAGGCCTTTTATTCCGTCTTGGGTTGGGCTTGTGGTCATGTGTATCACATATGGGCCTCCCTTAGTGGGTGTAGTATTGCTAAATCATCATCTTTCCTACAAAAAATGGATAAACACAACCAAAACCGAAACAAACTTTCAAAAGGACGGGATTTGAGCATTATATGGAATTAAAACCTTGAAATGCACATAAAATACATTCAAGTGAGCTATAAGCAAAGGTTCTTAGGCATAGAAAGAGCGTAAATAACGAAGTTATCACCGGTGTGCCACAAACCAGCATACGCCGAAACTCGGATTATCGTGAAAAATGTGTTAAAGCTCGTTATTTGAGGCTAAAATCGAACAGGTTGATTCCTGAAATCGAACAGGTTGATTCCTGAAATGAGCTCGGACGCGTGATTGAAAAACAGGGTGAAAAAGAAACGAGTTCCGTTTACCTTACGAACGAACGGCTGAAATTGAAGTGTATAATACACGGTTTTTCGGGATTCCGGGGTCCTGGATTAAAATTCACCGGAAATCACATAGAAATTTCCTCGGGTCAGATAAAGCAGCCACACAAAGTTTGAGCACCAACGGAAGACATTTGGGGGTGCCGGTGTGCCACAAACCAGCATTCGCCGAAACTCGGATTATCGTGAAAAATGTGTTAAAGCTCGTTATTTGAGTTTGAAATCGAACAGGTTGATTCCTGAAATCGAACAGGTTGATTCCTGAAATGAGCTCGGACGTGTGATTGAAAAACATGGAGAAAAAGAATTAGGTTCCGGTACGACCTTCCGAACGGCTGAAATTGAAGTGTATAATACACGGTTTTTCGGGATTCTGGGGTCCCGGAATAAAATTCTTTGGAAATCACATAGAAAGTTCCTCGGGTCAGATAAAGCGGCCACGCAAAATTTGAGCACCAACGGAAGACATTTGGGGGTGCCGGTGTGCCACAAACCAAAGATTCGCAAAACTCGGATTATCGTGAAAAATGTGTTAAAGCTCGTTATTTGAGGCTGAAATCGAAAAGGTTGATTCCTGAAATCGAACAGGTTGATTCCTGAAATGAGCTCGGACGCGTGATTGAAAAACAGGGAGAAAAGAAACAGGTTCCGGTACGACCTTCTGAACAGCTGAAATTGAAGTGTATAATACACGGTCCGGGATTAAAGGGTCCGGAACAAAATTCTCCGGAAATCACATAGAAAGTTCCTCTTGTCAGATAAAGCGGCCACGCAAAGTTTGAGCACCAACGGAAGACATTTGGTGGTGCCGGTGTGCCACAAACCAGCATTCGCCGACACTCGGATTATCGTGAAAAATGTGTTAAAGCTAGTTATTTGAGGCTGAAATCGAACAGGTTGATTCCTGAAATCGAACAGGTTGATTCCTGAAATCGAACATGTTGATTCCTGAAATGAGCTCGGACGCGTAATTGAATTACAGGGAGAAAAAAAAAACGGGTTACGTACGACCTTTCGAACGGTACCAAAATTGAAGTGTATACATGGTTTTTCGGGATTAAAGTGCTTAATAAAATTATCCGTAAATCACATAGAAAGTTCCTCGGGTGAGATAAAGCGGCCACGCAAAGTTTGAGCACCAACGGAAGATATTTGGGGGTGCCGGTGTGCCAAAACCAAAGATTCGCCGAAACTCGGATTATCGTGAAAAATGTGTTAAAGCTCGTTATTTGAGGTGAAATCGAAAAGTTGATTCCTGAAATCGAACAGGTTGATTCCTGAAATGAGCTCGGACGCGTGATTGAAAACAGGGAGAAAAAGAAACAGTGTCCGTGCGACCTTCCGAACGGCTGAAATTGAAGTGTATAATACACGGTTTTTCGGGATTCCGGGGTCCCGGAATAAAATTCTCCGGAAATCACATAGAAAGTTCCTCTGGTCATATAATGCGGCCACACAAAGTTTGAGCACCAACGGAAGACATTTGGGGGTGCCGGTGTGCCACAAACCATCATTCGCCGAAACTCGGATTATCGTGAAAAATGTGTTAAAACTCGTTATTTGAGGCTGAAATCGAACAGGTTGATTCCTGAAATCGAATAGGTTGATTACTGAAATGAGCTCGGACGCGTGATTGAAAAACAGGGAGAAAAAGAAATAGGTTTCGGTACGACCTTTCGAACGGCTGAAATTGAAGTGTATAATACACGGTTTTTCGGGATTCCGGAGTCCCGAAATAAAATTCTCCGGAAATCACATAGAAAGTTCCTCGGGTCAGATAAAGCGGCCACGCAAAGTTTGAGCACCAACGGAAGACATTTGGGGGTGCCGGTGTGCCACAAACCAGCATTCGCCGAAACTCGGATTATCGTGAAAAATGTGTTAAAACTCGTTATTTGAGGCTGAAATCGAACAGGTTGATTCCTGAAATCGAACAGGTTGATTCCTGAAATGAGCTCGGACGCGTGATTGAAAAACTTGGAGAAAAAGAAACAGGTTCCGGTACGACCTTCCGAACGGCTGAAATATACACGGTTTTTCGGGATTCCGGGGTCCCGGAATAAAATTCTCCGGAAATCACATAGAAAGTTCCTCTGGTCATATAAAGCGGCCACGCAAATTTGAGCACCAACGGAAGACATTTGGGGGTGCCGGTGTGCCACAAACCATCATTCGCCGAAACTCGGATTATCGTGAAAAATGTGTTAAAACTCGTTATTTGAGGCTGAAATCGAACAGGTTGATTTCTGAAATCGAATAGGTTGATTACTGAAATGAGCTCGGATGCGTGATTGAAAAACAGGGAGAAAAAGAAACAGTTTGATGCGACCTTTCGAACAGTAAATTGAAATTGAAGTGTATATAATACACGGTTTTTCGGGATTCCGGAGTCCCGAAATAAAATTCTCCGGAAATCACATAGAAAGTTCCTCGGGTCAGATAAAGCGGCCACGCAAAGTTTGAGCACCATCGGAAGACATTTGGGGGTGCCGGTGTGCCACAAACCAGCATTCGCCGAAACTCGGATTATCGTGAAAAATGTGTTAAAGCTCGTTATTTGAGGCTGAAATCGAACAGGTTGATTCCTGAAATCGAACAGGTTGATTCCTGAAATCGAACAGGTTGATTCCTGAAATGAGCTCGGGCGTGTGATTGAAAAATAGGGAGAAAAAGAAACAGGTTTCGGTACGACCTTCCGAACGGCTGAAATTGAAGTGTATAATACACGGTTTTTCGGGATTCCGGGGTCCCGGAATAAAATTCTCCGGAGATCACATAGAAAGTTCCTCGGGTCAGATAAAGCGGCCACGCAAAGTTTGAGCACCAACGGAAGACATTTAGGGGAGCCGGTGTGCCACAAACCAGCATTCGCCGAAACTCGGATTATCGTGAAAAATGTCTTAAAGTTCGTTATTTGAGGCTGAAATCGAACAGGTTGATTCCGGAAATCGAACAGGTTGATTCCTGAAATCGAACAGGTTGATTCTTGAAATGAGCTCGGACGCGTGATTGAATAATAGGGAGAAAAAAAACAGGTTCTGGTACGACCTTTCGAACGGCTGAAATTGAAGTGTATAATACATGGTTTTTCGGGATTCCGGGGTCCCGGAATAAAATTCTCCGAAAATCAGATAGAATTTCCTCGGGTCAGATAAAGCGGACACGCAAAGTTTGAGCACCAACGGAAGACATTTGGAGGTGCCGGTGTGCCAAAAACAAGCATTCGCCGAAACTCGGAGTATCGTGAAAAATGTGTTAAAGCTCGTTATTTGAGGCTGAAATCGAACAGGTTGATTCCTGAAATGTGCTCGGACGTGTGATTGAAAAACAGGGAGAAAAAGAAACAGGTTCCGGTACGACCTTCCGAACGGCTGAAATTGAAGTGTATAATACACGGTTTTTCGGGATTCCGGGGTCCCGGAACAAAATTCTCCGGAAATCACATAGAAAGTTCCTCTTGTCAGATAAAGCGGCCACGCAAAGTTTGAGCACCAACGGAAGACATTTGGGAGTGTCGGTGTGCCGCAAACCAGCATTCGCCGAAACTCGAATTATCGTGAAAAATGTGTTAAAGCTCGTTATTTGAGGCTGAAATCGAACAAGTTGATTCCTGAAATCGAACAGGTTGATTCCTGAAATGAGCTCGGATGCGTGATTGAAAAACAGGGAGAAAAAGAAACAGGTTCCGGTACGTCCTTCCGAACGGCTAAAATTGAAGTGTATAATACACGGTTTTTCGGGGTCCCGGAATAAAATTCTCCGGAAATCACATAGAAAGTTCCTTGGGTCAGATAAAGCGGCCACGCAAAGTTTGAGCACCATCGGAAGACATTTGGGGGTGCCGGTGTGCCACAAACCAAAGATTCGCGAAACTCGGATTATCGTGAAAAATGTGTTAAAGCTCGTTATTTGAGGTTGAAATCGAACAGTTGATTCCTGAAATCGAACAGGTTGATTCCTGAAATGAGCTCGGACGCGTGATTGAAAAACAGGAGAAAAAGAAACAGTTCCTAGTCGACCTTCCGAACAGGTGAAATTGAAGTGTATATAATACACGGTTTTTCGGGATTTCGGGGTTCCGGAATAAAATTCTCCGGAAATCACATAGAAAGTTCCTCGGGTCAGATAATACGGCAACGCAAAGTTTGAGCACCAACGGAAGACATTTTGGGGTGCCGGTGTGCTACAAACCAGCATTCGCCGAAACTCGGATTATCGTGAAAAATGTGTTAAAGCTCGTTATTTGAGGCTGAAATCGAACAGGTTGATTCCTGAAATCGAACAGGTTGATTTCTGAAATCGAACATGTTGATTCCTGAAATGAGCTTGGACGCGTAATTTAATAACATAATGAAAAAGAAACAAGTTCTGGTACGACCTTTCGAACGGCTGAAATTGAAGTGTATAATACATGGTTTTTCGGGATTACGGGGTCCCGGAATAAAATTCTCCGTAAATCACATAGAAAGTTCCTCGGGTCAGATAAAGCTGCCACGCAAAGTTTGAGCACCAACGGAAGACATTTGGGGGTGCCGGGGTGCCGCAAACCAACATTCGCCGAAAGTCGGATTATCGTGAAAAATATGTTAAAGCTCGTTATTTGAGGCTGAAATCGAACAGGTTGATTCCTGAAATCGAACAGGTTGATTCCTGAAATGAGCTCGGACGCGTGATTGAAAAACAGGGAGAAAAAGAAACAGGTTCCGGTACGACCTTCCGAACGGCTAAAATTGAAGTGTATAATACACGGTTTTTCGGAATTTCGGGGTCCCGGAATAAAATTCTCCGGAAATCACATAGAAAGTTCCTTGGGTCAGATAAAGCGGCCACGCAAAGTTTGAGCACCAACGGAAGACATTTGGGGGTGCCGGTGTGCCACAAACCAGCATTTGCCGAAACTCGGATTATCGTCAAAAATGTGTTAAAGCTCGTTATTTGAGGCTGAAATCGAACAGGTTGATTCCTGAAATCGAACAGGTTGATTCCTGAAATGTGCTCGGACGCGTGATTGAAAAACAGGGAGAAAAAGAAACAGGTTCCGGTACGACCTTCCGAACGGCTGAAATTGAAGTGTATAATACACGGTTTTTCGGGATTTCGGAGTTCCGGAATAAAATTCTCCGGAAATCACATAGAAAGTTCCTCGGGTCAGATAAAGCGGCCACGCAAAGTTTGAGCACCAACGGAAGACATTTGGGGGTGCCGGTGTGCCACAAACAACCATTCGCCGAAACTCGGATTATCGTGAAAAATGTGTTAAAGCTCGTTATTTGAGGCTGAAATCGAACAGGTTGATTCCTGAAATCGAAAAGGTTGATTCCTGAAATGAGCTCGGACGCGTTATTGAAAAACAGGAGAAAAAAGAAACAGAGCTCGTGCGACCTTACGAACAGTGAAATTGAAGTGTAATACACGGTTTTTCGGGATTTCGGGGTCCCGGAATAAAATTCTCCGGAAATCACATAGAAAGTTCCTCGGGTCAGATAAAGCGCCACGCAAAGTTTGAGCACCAACGGAAGACATTTGGGGGTGCCGGTGTGCCACAAACCAGCATTCGCCGAAGCTCGGATTATCGTGAGAAATGTGTTAAAGCTCGTTATTTGAGGCTGAAATCGAACAGGTTGATTCCTGAAATCGAACAGGTTGATTCCTGAATTGAGCTCGGACGCGTGATTGAATAACAGGGAGAAAAAGAAACAGGTTCTGGTACGACCTTTCGAACGGCTGAAATGTAAATGTATAATAAACGGTTTTTCGGGATTCCGGGGTCCCAGAATAAAATTCTCCGGAAATCACATAGAAAGTTCATCGGGTCAGATAAAGCGGCCATGCAAAGTTTGAGCACCAACGGAAGATATTTGGGGGTGCCGGTGTGCCACAAACCAGCATTCGCCGAAACTCGGATTATCGTGAAAAATATGTTAAATCTCGTTATTTGAGGCTGAAATCGAACAGGTTGATTCCCGAAATCGATCAGGTTGATTCCTGAAATGAGCTCGGACGTGTTATTGAAAAACAGGGAGAAAAAGAAACAGGTTCCGGTACAACCTTCCGAACGGCTGAAATTGAAGTGTATAATACACGGTTTTTCGGGATTTCGGGGTCCCGGAATTAAATTCTCCGGAAATCACATAGAAAGTTCCTCTTGTCAGATAAAGCGGCCACGCAAAGTTTGAGCACCAATGGAAGATATTTGGAAGTGCCGGTGTGCCGCAAACCAGCATTCGCCGAAACTCGGATTATCGTGAAAAATGTGTTAAAGCTCGTTATTTGAGGCTGAAATCGAACAAGTTGATTCCTGAAATCGAACAGGTTGATTCCTGAAATGAGCTCGGATGCGTGATTGAAAAACAGGAGAAAAAAAACAGTTCGATTTACCTTCCGAACGGCTAAAATTGAAGTGTATAATACACGGTTTTTCGATTTCGGGTCCGGAATAAAATTCTCCGGAAATCACATAGAAAGTTCCTTGGGTCAGATAAAGCGGCCACGCAAAGTTTGAGCACCATCGGAAGACATTTGGGGGTGCCGGTGTGCCACAAACCAGCATTCGCCGAAACTCGGATTATCGTGAAAAATGTGTTAAAGCTCGTTATTTGAGGCTGAAATCGAACAGGTTGATTCCTGAAATCGAACAGGTTGATTCCTGAAATGAGCTCGGACGCGTGATTAAAAAACAGGGAGAAAAAGAAACAGTTCCGATTTACCTTCCGAACGGCTGAAATTGAAGTGTATAATACACGGTTTTTCGGGATTTCAGGGTTCCGGAATAAAATTCTCCGGAAATCACATAGAAAGTTCCTCGGGTCAGAGAAAGCGGCCACGCAAAGTTTGAGCAGCAACGGAAGACATTTGGGGGTGCCGGTGTGCCACAAACCAAAGATACTGCAAAACTCGGATTATCGTGAAAAATGTGTTAAAGCTCGTTATTTGAGGCTAAAATCGAACAGGTTGATTTCTGAAATCTAACAGGTTGATTCCTGAAATGAGCTCGGACGCGTGATTGAAAAACAGGGTGAAAAAGAAACAGGTTCCGGTACGACCTTACGAACGGCTGAAATTGAAGTGTATAATACACGGTTTTTCGGGATTTCGGGGTCCTGGATTAAAATTCACCGGAAATCACATAGAAAGTTCCTCGGGTCAGATAAAGCGGCCACGCAAAGTTTGAGCACCAACGGAAGACATTTGGGGGTGCCGGTGTGCCTGAAAACCAAAGATTCGCGAAACTCGGATTATCGTGAAAAATGTGTTAAAGCTCGTTATTTGAGTTTGAAATCGAACAGGTTGATTCCTGAAATCGAACAGGTTGATTCCTGAAATGAGCTCGGACGCGTGATTGAAAAACAGGGAGAAAAAGAAACAGGTTCCGGTACGACCTTCCGAACGGCTAAAATTGAAGTGTATAATACACGGTTTTTCGGGATTTCGGGGTCCCGGAATAAAATTCTCCGGAAATCACATAGAAAGTTCCATGGGTCAGATAAAGCGGCCACGCAAAGTTTGAGCACCATCGGAAGACAATTGGGGGTGCTTGGTGTGCCAAACCAAAGATTCGCAAAGAAACTCGGATTATCGTGAAAAATGTGTTAAAGCTCGTTATTTGAGGCTGAAATCGAACAGGTTGATTCCTTAAATGAGCTCGGACGCGTGATTAAAAAACAGAAAGAAAATGAAACAGGTTCCAGTACGACCTTCCGAACGGCTGAAATTGAAGTGTATAATACACGGTTTTTCGGGATTCCGGGGTCCCGGAATAAAGTTCTTCGGAAATCACATAGAAAGTTCCTCGGGTTAGATAAAGCGGCCACACAAAGTTTGAGCGCCAACAGAAGACTTTTGGGAGTGCCGGTGTGCCACAAACCAGCATTCGCCGAAACTCGGATTATCGTGAAAATTGTGTCAAAGCTCGTTATTTGAGGCTGAAATCGAAAAGGTTGATTCCTGAAATCGAACAGGTTGATTCCTGAAATGAGCTCGGACGCGTGATTGAAAAACAGGGAGAAAAAGAAACAGGTTCGTCGACCTTTCGAACGGTGAAATTGAAGCGTATAATACACGGTTTTTCGGGATTAGGGTCCCGAATAAAATTCTTCGGAAATCACATAGAAAGTTCCTCGGGTCAGATAATACGGCCACGCAAAGTTTGAGCACCAACGGAAGACATTTGGGGTGCGGTGTGCCTACAAACCAAAGATTCGCAAAACTCGGATTATCGTGAAAAATGTGTTAAAGCTCGTTATTTGAGGTGAAATCAAACAAGTTGATTTCTGAAATCGAACAGTTGATTCTGAAATGTGCTCGGACGCGTGATTGAAAAACGAGGAGAAAAAGAAACAGGTTCCGGTCGACCTTCCGAACAATTTGAAATTGAAGTGTATAATACACGGTTTTTCGAATCAAGGGTCCCGGAACAAAATTCTCCGGAAATCACATAGAAAGTTCCTCTTGTCAGATAAAGCGGCCACGCAAAGTTTGAGCACCAACGGAAGACATTTGGTGGTGCCGGTGTGCCCTGAAAACCAAAGATTCGCCAAACTCGGATTATCGTGAAAAATGTGTTAAAGCTCGTTATTTGAGGCTGAAATCGAACAGGTTGATTCCTGAAATCGAACATGTTGATTCCTAAAATGAGCTCGGACGCGTAATTGAATAACAGGGAGAAAAAAAAACAGGTTCTGGTACGACCTTTCGAACGGCTGAAATTGAAGTATATAATACATGGTTTTTCGGGATTAAAGTGCCGGAATAAAATTCTCCGTAAATCACATAGAAAGTTCCTAGGGTCAGATAAAGCGGCCACGCAAAGATTGAGCACCAACGGAAGACATTTGGGGGTGCCGGTGTGCCACAAACCAGCATTCGCCGAAGCTCGGATTATCGTGAAAAATGTGTTAAAGCTCGTTATTTGAGGCTGAAATCGAACAGTTGATTCCTGAAATCGAATCGGTTGATTCCTGAAATGAGCTCGGACGCGTGATTGAAAAACGGGGAAAAAGAAACAGGTTCCGGTACGACCTTCCGAACGGCTGTAATTGAAGTGTATAATACACGGTTTTTCGGGATTCCGGGGTCCCGGAATAAAATTCTTTGGAAATCACATAGAAAGTTCCTCGGGTCAGATAATGCGGCCACGCAAAGTTTGAGCACCAACGGAAGACATTTGGGGGTGCCGGTGTGCCTGAAACCAAAGATTCGCGAAAATTCGGATTATCGTGAAAAATGTGTTAAAGCTCGTTATTTGAGGTCAAATCGAGCGGTTGATTCCTGAAATCGAACAAAGTTGATTCTGAAATGAGCTCGGACGCGTGATTGAAAAACGAGGAGAAAAAGAAACAGGTTCCTGTCGACCTTCCGAACTATTTGAAATTAAAGTGTATAATACACGATTTTTCGGGATTCCGGAGTCCCGGAATAAAATTCTTTGGAAATCACATAGAAAGTTCCTCGAGTGAGATAAAGCGGCCACGCAAAGTTTGAGCACCAACGGAAGACATTTGGGGTGCCGGTGTGCCTGAAAACCAAAGATTCGTTCGGCAAAATTGATTATCGTGAAAAATGTGTTAAAACTCGTTATTTGAGGTTTGAAATCGAACAAAGTTGATTCCTGAAATCGAACAGGTTGATTCCTGAAATGAGCTCGGATGCGTGATTGAAAAACAGGAGAAAAAAAAACACGTTCGATGCGACCTTCCGAACAGGCCAAATTGAAGTGAATAATACACGGTTTTTCGGGATTACGGGGTCCCGGAATAAAATTCTCCGGAAATAACATAGAAAGTTCCTCTGGTCATATAAAGCGGCCACACAAAGTTTGAGCACCAACGGAAGACATTTGGGGGTGCCGGTGTGCCAAAACCAAAGATTCGCCAAACTCGAGTATCGTGAAAAATGTGTTAAAGCTCGTTATTTGAGGCTAAAATCGAACAAGTTGATTCCTGAAATCGAACAGGTTGATTCTGAAATGTGCTCGGACGCGTGATTGAAAAACGGGGAAAAAGAAACGGTTTTCGATTTACGACCTTCCGAACAGTTGAAATTGAAGTGTATAATACACGGTTTTTCGGGATTCCGGGGTCCCGGAACAAAATTCTCCGGAAATCACATAGAAAGTTCCTCTTGTCAGATAAAGCGGCCACGCAAAGTTTGAGCACCAACGGAAGATATTTGGGAGTGCCGGTGTGCAAAACCAAACATTCGCAAAACTCGGATTATCGTGAAAAATGTGTTAAAGCTCGTTATTTGAGGTTTGAAATCGAACAAGTTGATTCCGAAATCGAGTTGATTCCTGAAATGAGCTCGGATGCGTGATTGAAAAACGAGGAGAAAAAGAAACAGGTTACGAATACGACCTTCCGAACGGCTGAAATTGAAGTGTATAATACACGGTTTTTCGGGATTTCGGGGTCCCGAATAAAATTCTCCGAAATCACATAGAAAGTTCCTTGGGTCAGATAAAGCGGCCACGCAAAGTTTGAGCACCATCGGAAGACAATTGGGGTGCCGGTGTGCCACAAACCAAAGATTCGCCGAAAACTCGGATTATCGTGAAAAATGTGTTAAAGCTCGTTATTTGAGGCCGAAATCGAACAGGTTGATTCCTGAAATCGAACAGGTTGATTCTGAAATGAGCTCGGACGCGTGATTAAAAAACGAGGAGAAAAAGAAACGAGGTTCCGATCGACCTTCCGAACAGTTGAAATTGAAGTGTATAATACACGGTTTTTCGGGATTTCGGGTTCCCGGAATAAAATTCTCCGAAATCACATAGAAAGTTCCTCGGGTCGGAAAGCGGCCACGCAAAGTTTGAGCAGCAACGGAAGACATTTGGGGGTGCCGGTGTGCCTGAAACCAAAGATACGCAAACTCGGATTATCGTGAAAAATGTGTTAAAGCTCGTTATTTGAGGCTAAAATCGAACAGGTTGATTCCTGAAATCGAACAGGTTGATTCCTGAAATGAGCTCGGACGCGTGATTGAAAAACAGGGTGAAAAAGAAACAGGTTCCGGTACGACCTTACGAACGGCTGAAATTGAAGTGTATAATACACGGTTTTTCGGGATTTCGGGGTCCTGGATTAAAATTTACCGGAAATCACATAGAAAGTTTCTCGGGTCAGATAAAGCGGCCACGCAAAGTTTGAGCACCAACGGAAGACATTTGGGGTTGCCGGTGTGCCACAAACCAGCATTCGCCGAAACTCGGATTATCGTGAAAAATGTGTTAAAGCTCGTTATTTGAGTTTGAAATCGAACAGGTTGATTCCTGAAATCGAACAGGTTGATTCCTGAAATGAGCTCGGACGCGTGATTGAAAAACAGGAGAAAAAGAAACGAGGTTCCTGCGACCTTCCGAACACTTTGAAATTGAAGTGTATAATACACGGTTTTTCGGGATTCCGGTCCCGGAATAAAATTCTTTGAAATCACATAGAAAGTTCCTCGGGTCGGATAAAGCGGCCACGCAAAATTTGAGCACCAACGGAAGACATTTGGGGGTGCTTGGGTGTGCCTGAAACCAAAGATTCGCCGAAACTCGGATTATCGTGAAAAATGTGTTAAATCTCGTTATTTGAGTCTGAAATCGAACATGTTGATTCCTTAAATGAGCTCGGACGCGTGATTAAAAAAAAATGAAAGAAAATGAAACAGGTTCCAGTCGACCTTCCGAACGTTTGAAATTGAAGTGTATAATACACGGTTTTTCGGGATTCCGGGTCCCTAATAAAGTTCTTCGAAATCACATAGAAAGTTCCTCGGGTTAGATAAAGCGGCCACACAAAGTTTGAGCGCCAACAGAAGACTTTTGGGAGTGCCGGTGTGCCACAAACCAGCATTCGCCGAAACTCGGATTATCGTGAAAATTGTGTCAAAGCTCGTTATTTGAGGCTGAAATCGAAAAGGTTGATTCTGAAATCGAACAGGTTGATTCCTGAAATGAGCTCGGACGCGTGATTGAAAAACAGGAGAAAAAGAAACAGGTTCCGTACGACCTTTCGAACGGGCCGAAAATTGAAGCGTATAATACACGGTTTTTCGGGATTCCGGGGTCCCGGAATAAAATTCTTCGGAAATCACATAGAAAGTTCCTCGGGTCAGATAATACGGCCACGCAAAGTTTGAGCACCAACGGAAGACATTTGGGGGTGCCGGTGTGCCTGAACCAAAGATTCGCGAAACTCGGATTATCGTGAAAAATGTGTTAAAACTCGTTATTTGAGGCTGAAATCAAACAAGTTGATTTCTGAAATCGAACAGGTTGATTCCTGAAATGTGCTCGGACGCGTGATTGAAAAACAGGGAGAAAAAGAAACAGTTTCGATCGACCTTCCGAATAAATTTGAAATTGAAGTGTATAATACACGGTTTTTCGGGATTCCGGGTTCCCGGAACAAAATTCTCCGGAAATCACATAGAAAGTTCCTCGGGTCAGATAATGCGGCCACGCATAGTTTGAGCACCAACGGAAGACATTTGGGGGTGCCGGTGTGCCTGAAACCAAAGATTCGCCAAATTCGGATTATCGTGAAAAATGTGTTAAAGCTCGTTATTTGAGGTCAAATCGAGCGGAGTTGATTCCTGAAATCGAACAGGTTGATTTCTGAAATGAGCTCGGACGCGTGATTGAAAAACGAGGAGAAAAAGAAACAGGTTCCTAGTTTACCTTCCGAACTACAAATTTGAAATTAAAGTGTATAATACACGGTTTTTCGGGATTCCGGAGTCCCGGAATAAAATTCTTTGGAAATCACATAGAAAGTTCCTCGAGTGAGATAAAGCGGCCACGCAAAGTTTGAGCACCAACGGAAGACATTTGGGGGTGCCGGTGTGCCACAAACCAGCATTCGCCGAAATTCGGATTATCGTGAAAAATGTGTTAAAACTCGTTATTTGAGGCTGAAATCGAACAGGTTGATTCCTGAAATCGAACAGGTTGATTCCTGAAATGAGCTCGGACGCGTGATTGAAAAACAGGGAGAAAAAGAAACACGTTCCGGTACGACCTTCCGAACGGCTGAAATTGAAGTGAATAATACACGGTTTTTCGGGATTACGGGGTCCCGGAATAAAATTCTCCGGAAATAACATAGAAAGTTCCTCTGGTCATATAAAGCGGCCACACAAAGTTTGAGCACCAACGGAAGACATTTGGGGGTGCCGGTGTGCCACAAACCAGCATTCGCCGAAACTCGGAGTATCGTGAAAAATGTGTTAAAGATCGTTATTTGAGGCTAAAATCGAACAGGTTGATTCCTGAAATCAAACAGGTTGATTCCTGAAATGTGCTCGGACGCGTGATTGAAAAACAGGGAGAAAAAGAAACGGGTTACGCACGACCTTCCAACTACAGTAAATCGGTTTTTCGGGATTCCGGGGTCCCGGAACAAAATTATCCGGAAATCATATAGAAAGTTCCTCTTGTCAGATAAAGAGGCCATGCAAAGTTTGAGCACCAACGGAAGACATTTGGGGGTGCCGGTGTGCCACAAACCAGCATTCGCCGAAACTCGGAGTATCGTGAAAAATGTGTTAAAGCTCGTTATTTGAGGCTGAAATCGAACAGGTTGATTCCTGAAATGTGCTCGGACGCGTGATTGAAAATCAGGGAGAAAAAGAAACAGGTTCGTGACGACCTTACGAACGGCAAAATTGAAGTGTATAATACACGGTTTTTCGGGATTCCAGGGTCCCGGAAAAAAATTCTCCAGAAATCACATAGAAAGTTCCTCTTGTCAGATAAAGCGGCCACACAAAGTTTGAGCACCAACGGAAGACATTTGGGGGTGCCGGTGTGCCGCAAACCAGCATTCGCCGAAACTCGGATTATCGTGAAAAATGTGTTAAAGCTCGTTATTTGAGGCTGAAATCGAACAAGTTGATTCCTGAAATTGAACAGGTTGATTCCTGAAATGAGCTCGGATGCGTGATTGAAAAACAGGGAGAAAAAGAAACATGTTCCGTTTACCTTCCGAACGGCTAAAATTGAAGTGTATAATACACGGTTTTTCGGGATTTCGGGGTCCCGGAATAAAATTTTCCGGAAATCACATAGAAAGTTCCTTGGGTCAGATAAAGCGGCCACGCAAAGTTTGAGCACCATCGGAAGACATTTGGGGGTGCCGGTGTGACACAAACCAGCATTCGCCGAAATTCGGATTATCGTGAAAAATGTGTTAAAGCTCGTTATTTGAGGCTGAAATCGAACAAGTTGATACCTGAAATCGAACATGTTGATTCCTGAAATGAGCTCGGATGCGTGATTCAAAAACAGGGAGAAAAAGAAACAGGTTCCGGTACGACCTTCCGAACGGCTAAAATTGAAGTGTATAATACACGGTTTTTCGAGATTTCGGGGTCCCGGAATAAAATTCTCCGGAAATCACGTAGAAAGTTCCTCGGGTCAGATAAAGCGGCCACGCAAAGTTTGAGCACCATCGGAAGACATTTGGAGGTGCCGGTGTGCCACAAACCAGCATTCGCCGAAACTCGGATTATCGTGAAAAATGTGTTAAAGCTCGTTATTTGAGGCTGAAATCGAACAAGTTGATTCCTGAAATCGAACAGGTTGATTCCTGAAATGATCTCGGATGCGTGATTGAAAAACAGGGAGAAAAAGAAACAGGTTCCGGTACGACCTTCCGAACGGCTGAAATTGAAGTGTATAATACACGGTTTTTCGGGATTTCGGGGTCCCGGAATAAAATTCTCCGGAAATCACATAGAAAGTTCCTTGGGTAAGATAAAGCGGCCACTCAAAGTTTGAGCACCATCGGAAGACATTTGGGGGTGCTGGTGTGCCATAAACCAGCATTCGCCGAAACTCGGATTATCGTGAAAAATGTGTTAAAGCTCGTTATTTGAGTCTGAAATCGAACAGGTTGATTCCTGAAATGTGCTCGGACGCGTGATTGAAAAACAGGGAGAAAAAGAAACAGGTTTCGGTACGACCTTCCGAACGGCTGAAATTGAAGTGTATAATACACGGTTTTTCAGGATTACGGGGTCCGGGAACAAAATTCTCCGGAAATCACATAGAAAGTTCCTCTTGTTAGATAAAGCGGCCACGCAAAGTTTGAGCACCAACGGAAGATATTTGGGAGTGCCGGTGTGCCGCAAACCAGCATTCGCCGAAACTCGGATTATCGTGAAAAATGTGTTAAAGCTCGTTATTTGAGGCTGAAATCGAACAAGTTGATTCCTGAAATCGAATGAATGATTCCTGAAATGAGCTCGGATGCGTGATTGAAAAACAGGGAGAAAAAGAAACAGGTTCCGGTACGACCTTCCGAACGGCTAAAATTGAAGTGTATAATACACGGTTTTTCGGGATTCCGGGGTCCCGGAATAAAATTCTACGGAAATCACATAGAAAGTTCCTCGGGTCAGATAAAGCGGCCACGCAAAATTTGAGCACCAACGGAAGACATTTGGGGGTGCCGGTGTGCCACAAACCAGCATTCGCCGAAACTCGGATTATCGTGAAAAATGTGTTAAATCTCGTTATTTGAGGCTGAAATCGAACAGGTTGATTCCTTAAATGAGCTCGGACGCGTGATTAAAAAACAGGGAGAAAATGAAACAGGTTCCAGTACGACCTTCCGAACGGCTGAAATTGAAGTGTATAATACACGGTTTTTCGGGATTCCGGGGTACCGGAATAAAGTTCTTCGGAAATCACATAGAAAGTTCCTCGGGTCAGATAAGGCGGCCACACAAAGTTTGAGCGCCAACAGAAGACTTTTGGGAGTGCCGGTGTGCCACAAACCAGCATTCGCCGAAACTCGGATTATCGTGAAAATTGTGTCAAAGCTCGTTATTTGAGGCTGAAATCGAAAAGGTTGATTCCTGAAATCGAACAGGTTGATTCCTGAAATGAGCTCGGACGCGTGATTGAAAAACAGGGAGAAAAAGAAACAGGTTCCGGTACGACCTTTCGAACGGCTGAAATTGAAGCGTATAATACACGGTTTTTCGGGATTCCGGGGTCCCGGAATAAAATTCTTCGGAAATCACATAGAAAGTTCCTCGGGTCAGATAATACGGCCACGCAAAGTTTGAGCACCAACGGAAGACATTTGGGGGTGCCGGTGTGCCACAAACCAGCATTCGCCGAAACTCGGATTATCGTGAAAAATGTGTTAAAGCTCGTTATTTGAGGCTGAAATCGAACAAGTTGATTCCTGAAATCGAACAGGTTGATTCCTGAAATGTGCTCGGACGCGTGATTGAAAAACAGGGAGAAAAAGAAACAGGTTCCGGTACGACCTTCTGAACAGCTGAAATTGAAGTGTATAATACACGGTTTTTCGGGATTCCGGGGTCCCGGAACAAAATTCTCCGGAAATTACATAGAAAGTTCCTCTTGTCAGATAAAGCGGCCACGCAAAGTTTGAGCACCAACGGAAGACATTTGGTGGTGCCGCTGTGCCACAAACCAGCATTCGCCGAAACTCGGATTATCGTGAAAAATGTGTTAAAGCTCGTTATTTGAGGCTGAAATCGAACAGGTTGATTCCTGAAATCGAACAGGTTGATTCCTGAAATCGAACAGGTTGATTCCTGAAATCGAACATGTTGATTCCTAAAATGAGCTCGGACGCGTAATTGAATAACAGGGAGAAAAAAAAACAGGTTCTGGTACGACCTTTCGAACGGCTGAAATTGAAGTGTATAATACATGGTTTTTCGGGATTCCGGGGTGCCGGAATAAAATTCTCCGTAAATCACATAGAAAGTTCCTAGGGTCAGATAAAACGGCCACGCAAAGTTTGAGCACCAACGGAAGACATTTGGGGGTGCCGGTGTGCCACAAACCAGCATTCGCCGAAACTCGGATTATCGTGAAAAATGTGTTAAAGCTCGTTATTTGAAGCTGAAATCGAACAGGTTGATTCCTGAAATCGAACAGGTTGATTCCTGAAATGAGCTCGGACGCGTGATTGAAAAACAGGGAGAAAAAGAAACAGGTTCCGGTACGACCTTCCGAACGGCTGTAATTGAAGTGTATAATACACGGTTTTTCGGGATTCCGGGGTCCCGGAATAAAATTCTTCGGAAATCACATAGAAAGTTCCTCGGGTCAAATAATACGGCCACGCAAAGTTTGAGCACCAACGGAAGACATTTGGGGGTGCCGGTGTGCCTGAAAACCAAAGATTCGCAAAACTCGATTATCGTGAAAAATGTGTTAAAGCTCGTTATTTGAGGTTTGAAATCGAACAAGTTGATTCCTGAAATCGAACAGTTGATTCTGAAATGTGCTCGGACGCGTGATTGAAAAACAGGAGAAAAAGAAACGAGTTCCTAGACGACCTTCCTAATGAAATTTGAAATTGAAGTGTATAATACACGGTTTTTCGGGATTCCGGAACAAAATTCTCCGGAAATCACATAGAAAGTTCCTCTTGTCAGATAAAGCGGCCACGCAAAGTTTGAGCACCAACGGAAGACATTTGGTGGTGCCGGTGTGCCACAAACCAGCATTCGCCGAAACTCGGATTATCGTGAAAAATGTGTTAAAGCTCGTTATTTTAGGCTGAAATCGAACAGGTTGATTCCTGAAATCGAACAGGTTGATTCCTGAAATCGAACAGGTTGATTCCTGAAATCGAACAGGTTGATTCCTGAAATCGAACATGTTGATTCCTGAAATGAGCTCGGACGCGTAATTGAATAACAGGGAGAAAAAAAAAACAGGTTACGTACGACCTTTCGAACGGGTACCGAAATTGAAGTGTATAATACACGGTTTTTCGGGATTCCGGGTCCCGGAATAAAATTCTCCGGAAATCACATAGAAAGTTCCTCGGGTCGGATAAAGCGGCCACGCAAAGTTTGAGCACCAACGGAAGACATTTGGGGGTGCTTGGTGTGCCTGAAACCAAAGATTCGCCGAAACTCGGATTATCGTGAAAAATGTGTTAAAGCTCGTTATTTGAGGCTGAAATCGAACAGGTTGATTCCTGAAATCGAACAGGTTGATTCCTGAAATGAGCTCGGACGCGTGATTGAAAAACAGGAGAAAAAGAAACAGGTTCCGGTACGACCTTCCGAACGGCTGTAATTGAAGTGTATAATACACGGGTTTTCGGGATTCCGGGGTCCCGGAATAAAATTCTTTGGAAATCACATAGAAAGTTCCTCGGGTCAGATAATGCGGCCACGCAAAGTTTGAGCACCAACGGAAGACATTTGGGGGTGCCGGTGTGCCACAAACCAGCATTCGCCGAAATTCGGATTATCGTGAAAAATGTGTTAAAGCTCGTTATTTGAGGCTGAAATCGAACAGGTTGATTCCTGAAATCGAACAGGTTGATTCCTGAAATGAGCTCGGACGCGTGATTGAAAAACAGGGAGAAAAAGAAACAGGTTCCGATTTACCTTCCGAACAGTTTGAAATTAAAGTGTATAATACACGGTTTTTTCGGGATTCCTGAGTCCCGAATAAAATTCTTTGGAAATCACATAGAAAGTTCCTCGGGTCGAGATAAAGCGGCCACGCAAAGTTTGAGCACCAACGGAAGACATTTGGGGGTGCCGGTGTGCCACAAACCAAAGATTCGCAAAATTCGGATTATCGTGAAAAATGTGTTAAAACTCGTTATTTGAGGTCGAAATCGAACAGGTTGATTCCCGAAATCGAACAGGTTGATTCTGAAAAATGAGCTCGACGCGTGATTGAAAAACAGGAGAAAAAGAAACACGTTCGGCACGACCTTCCGAACGGCCGAAATTGAAATTGAAGTGAATAATACACGGTTTTTCGGGATTACGGGGTCCCTAATAAAATTCTCCTAAATAACATAGAAAGTTCCTCTGGTCATATAAAGCGGCCACACAAAGTTTGAGCACCAACGGAACGGAAGACATTTCGGGTGCTTGGTGTGCCAAACCAAAGATTCGCCGAAACTCGGAGTATCGTGAAAAATGTGTTAAAGATCGTTATTTGAGGCTGAAATCGAACAGGTTGATTCCTGAAATGTGCTCGGACGCGTGATTGAAAAACAGGGAGAAAAAGAAATAGGTTCTGGTACGACCTTCCGAACGGCTGAAATCGGTTTTTCGGGATTCCGGGGTCCCAGAACAAAATTCTCCGGAAATCACATAGAAAGTTCCTCTTGTCAGATAAAGCGGCCACGCAAAGTTTGAGCACCAACGGAAGACATTTGGGGGCTGGTGTGCCTACAAACCAAAGATTCGCCGAAACTCGGAGTATCGTGAAAAATGTGTTAAAGCTCGTTATTTGAGGCTGAAATCGAACAGGTTGATTCCTGAAATGTGCTCGGACGCGTGATTGAAAATCAGGGAGAAAAAGAAACAGTTCCTGATTTGACCTTCCGAACGGCTGAAATTGAAGTGTATAATACACGGTTTTTCGGGATTCCAGGGTCCCGGAACAAAATTCTCCGGAAATCACATAGAAAGTTCCTCTTGTCAGATAAAGCGGCCACACAAAGTTTGAGCACCAACGGAAGACATTTGGGGGTGCCGGTGTGCCGCAAACCAGCATTCGCCGAAACTCGGATTATCGTGAAAAATGTGTTAAAGCTCGTTATTTGAGGCTGAAATCGAACAAGTTGATTCCTGAAATTGAACAGGTTGATTCCTGAAATGAGCTCGGATGCGTGATTGAAAAACAGGGAGAAAAAGAAACATGTTCCGGTACGACCTTCCGAACGGCTAAAATTGAAGTGTATAATACACGGTTTTTCGGGATTTCGGGGTCCCGGAATAAAATTCTCCGGAAATCACATAGAAAGTTCCTTGGGTCAGATAAAGCGGCCACGCAAAGTTTGAGCACCATCGGAAGACATTTGGGGGTGCCGGTGTGACACAAACCAAAGATTCGCCAAACTCGGATTATCGTGAAAAATGTGTTAAAGCTCGTTATTGAGGCTGAAATCGAACGGTTGATTCCTGAAATGAGCTCGGACGCGTGATTGAAAAACAAGGAGAAAAAGAAACAGGTTCCGCATTTACCTTCCGAACGGCTGAAATTGAAGTGTAATAATACACGGTTTTTCGGGATTTCGGGGTTCCTAGAATAAAATTCTCCTAAATCACATAGAAAGTTCCTCGGTCGAGAACGCGCCACGCAAAGTTTGAGCAGCAACGGAAGACATTTGGGGGTGCCGGTGTGCCACAAACCAGCATTCGCCGAAACTCGGATTATCGTGAAAAATGTGTTAAAGCTCGTTATTTGAGGCTAAAATCGAACAGGTTGATTCCTGAAATCGAACAGGTTGATTCCTGAAATGAGCTCGGACGCGTGATTGAAAAACAGGGTGAAAAATAAACAGTTCCTCGACCTTCCGAACGGCCAAATTGAAGTGTATAATACACGGTTTTTCGGATTCCGAGTCCTGGATTAAAATTCACCGAAATCACATAGAAAGTTCCTCGGGTCGATAAAGCGGCCACGCAAAGTTTGAGCACCAACGGAAGACATTTGGGGGTGCTTGGTGTGCCACAAACCAAAGATTCGCAAAACTCGGAATATCGTGAAAAATGTGTTAAAGCTCGTTATTTGAGGCTGAAATCGAATAGGTTGATTCCCGAAATGAGCTCGGACGCGTGATTGAAAAACAGGGAGAAAAAGAAACAGGTTCCAGTACGAACTTCCGAACGGTGAAATTGAGTTTATAATACACGGTTTTTTTTCTGATTCCGGTCCCTAATAAAATTCTTCTAAATCACATAGAAAGTTCCTCGGGTCAAATAAAGCGGCCACACAAAGTTTGAGCGCCAACGAGAAGACTTTTGGGGGTGCCGGTGTGCCACAAACCAAGATTCGCCGAAACTCGGATTATCGTGAAAAATGTGTTAAAGCTCGTTATTTGAGGTTGAAATCGAAAAGGTTGATTCCTGAAATCGATCAGGTTGATTTAAAATGAGCTCGGACGTGTGATTGAAAAAGAGGGAGAAAAAGAAACAGGTTCCTATGACGACCTTTCGAACGGCTGAAATTGAAGTGTATAATACACGTTTTTTCGGGATTCCGGGGTCCCGGAATAAAATTCTCCGGAAATCACATAGAAAGTTCCTCGGGTCAGATAATACGGCCACGCAAAGTTTGAGCACCAACGGAAGACATTTTGGGGTGCCGGTGTGCCAAAACCAAAGATTCGCCGAAACTCGGATTATCGTGAAAAATGTGTTAAAGCTCGTTATTTGAGGTTGAAATCGAACAGGTTGATTCCTGAAATCGAACAGGTTGATTCTGAAATGAGCTCGGACGCGTGATTGAAAAACAGGAGAAAAAGAAACAGTTCCTAGATTTACGACCTTCCGAACGGCTGAAATTGAAGTGTATAATACACGGTTTTTCGGGATTTCGGGGTCCCGGAATAAAATTCTCCGTAAATCACATAGAAAGTTCATTGGGTCAGATAAAGAGGCCACGCAAAGTCTGAGCACCATCGGAAGACATTTGGGGTGCCGGTGTGACACAAACCAAAGATTCGCCGAAACTCGGATTATCGTGAAAAATGTGTTAAAGCTCGTTATTTGAGGCTGAAATCGAACAGGTTGATTCTGAAATGAGCTCGGACGCGTGATTGAAAAACAAGGAGAAAAAGAAACAGTTCCTATTTACCTTCCGAACGGCTGAAATTGAAGTGAATAATACACGGTTTTTCGGGATTACGGGGTCCTGGAATAAAATTCTCCGGAAATAACATAGAAACTTCCTCTGGTCATATAAAGCGGCCACACAAAGTTTGATCACCATCGGAAGACATTTGGGGGTGCCGGTGTGACACAAACCAGCATTCGCCGAAACTCGGATTATCGTGAAAAATGTGTTAAAGCTCGTTATTTGAGGCTGAAATCGAACAGGTTGATTCCTGAAATGAGCTCGGACGCGTGATTGAAAAACAAGGAGAAAAAGAAACAGGTTCCGGTACGACCTTCCGAACGGCTAAAATTAAAGTGTATAATACACGGTTTTTCGGGATTCCGGAGTCCCGGAATAAAATTCTTTGGAAATCACATAGAAAGTTCCTCGGGTCAGATAAAGCGGCCACGCAAAGTTTGAGCACCAACGGAAGACATTTGGGGGTGCCGGTGTGCCACAAACCAAAGATTCAGAAATTCGGATTATCGTGAAAAATGTGTTAAAACTCGTTATTTGAGGCTGAAATCGAACAGGTTGATTCCTGAAATCGAACAGGTTGATTCCTGAAATGAGCTCGGACGCGTGATTGAAAAACAGGGAGAAAAAGAAACACGTTCCTACATTTACCTTCCGAACGGGCCAAATAAATTGAAGTGAATAATACACGGTTTTTCGGGATTACGGGGTCCCGGAATAAAATTCTCCGGAAATAACATAGAAAGTTCCTCGGGTCAGATAAAGCGGCCACACAAAGTTTGAGCACCAACGGAAGACATTTGGGGGTGCCGGTGTGCCTGAAACCAAAGATTCGCCAAACTCGGATTATCGTGAAAAATGTGTTAAAGCTCGTTATTTGAGGTCGTTGAAATCGAACAGGTTGATTCCTGAAATCGAACAGGTTGATTCCTGAAATGTGCTCGGACGCGTGATTGAAAAACAGGAGAAAAAGAAACAGTTCCGTCGACCTTCCGAACTACCAAATCGGTTTTTCGGATTCCGGTCCCGGAACAAAATTTTCCGGAAATCACATAGAAAGTTCCTCTTGTCAGATAAGGCGGCCACGCAAAGTTTGAGCACCAACGGAAGACATTTGGGGGTGCCGGTGTGCCACAAACCAGCATTCGCCGAAACTCGGATTATCGTGAAAAATGTGTTAAAATTCGTTATTTGAGGCTGAAATCGAACAGGTTGATTCCTGAAATGAGCTCGGACGCATGATTGAAAAACAGGGAGAAAAAGAAACAGGTTTCGGTACGACCTTCCGAACGGCTGAAATTGAAGTGTATAATACACGGTTTTTCGGGATTCCGGTCCCTAATAAAATTCTCCTAAAATCACATAGAAAGTTCCTCTGGTCATATAAAGCGGCCACGCAAAGTTTGAGCACCAACGGAAGACATTTGGGGGTGCCGGTGTGCCACAAACCAGCATTCGCCGAAATTCGGATTATCGTGAAAAATGTGTTAAAGCTCGTTATTTGAGGCTAAAATCGAACAGGTTGATTCCTGAAATCGAACAGGTTGATTCCTGAAATGAGCTCGGACGCGTGATTGAAAAACAGGGTGAAAAAGAAACAGTTCCGATTTACCCTTCCGAACTACTGAAATTGAAGTGTATAATACACGGTTTTTCGGGATTCCGGAGTCCTGGATTAAAATTCACCGGAAATCACATAGAAAGTTCCTCGGGTAAGATAAAGCGGCCACGCAAAGTTTGAGCACCAACGGAAGACATTTGGGGGTGCCGGTGTGCCACAAACCAAAGATTCGCCAAACTCGAATATCGTGAAAATGTGTTAAAGCTCGTTATTTGAGGCTGAAATCGAATAGGTTGATTCCCGAAATGAGCTCGGACGCGTGATTGAAAAACAGGGAGAAAAAGAAACAGGTTCCAGTACGAACTTCCGAACGGCTGAAATTGAAGTGTATAATACACGGTTTTTCGGGATTCCGGGGTCCCGGAATAAAATTCTTCGGAAATCACATAGAAAGTTCCTCGGGTCAAATAAAGCGGCCACACAAAGTTTGAGCGCCAACAGAAGACTTTTGGGGGTGCCGGTGTGCCACAAACCAGCATTCGCCGAAACTCGGATTATCGTGAAAAATGTGTCAAAGCTCGTTATTTGAGGCTGAAATCGAAAAGGTTGATTCCTGAAATCGATCAGGTTGATTTCTGAAATGAGCTCGGACGTGTGATTGAAAAAGAGGGAGAAAAAGAAACAGGTTCCGGTACGACCTTTCGAACGGCTGAAATTGAAGCGTATAATACACGGTTTTTCGGGATTCCGGGGTCCCGGAATAAAATTCTCCGGAAATCACATAGAAAGTTCCTCGGGTCAGATAATACGGCCACGCAAAGTTTGAGCACCAACGGAAGACATTTTGGGGTGCCGGTGTGCCACAAACCAGCATTCGCCGAAACTCGGATTATCGTGAAAAATGTGTTAAAGCTCGTTATTTGAGGCTGAAATCGAACAGGTTGATTCCTGAAATCGAACAGGTTGATTCCTGAAATGAGCTCGGACGCGTGATTGAAAAACAGGGAGAAAAAGAAACAGTTCCGTCGACCTTCCGAACGGCTGAAATTGAAGTGTATAATACACGGTTTTTCGGGATTTCGGGGTCCCGGAATAAAATTCTCCGTAAATCACATAGAAAGTTCATTGGGTCAGATAAAGAGGCCACGCAAAGTTTGAGCACCATCGGAAGACATTTAGGGGTGCCGGTGTGACACAAACCAGCATTCGCCGAAACTCGGATTATCGTAAAAAATGTGTTAAAGCTCGTTATTTGAGGCTGAAATCGAACAGGTTGATTCCTGAAATGAGCTCGGACGCGTGATTGAAAAACAAGGAGAAAAAGAAACAGTTCCATTTACCTTCCGAACGGCCAAATTGAAGTGAATAATACACGGTTTTTCGGGATTACGGGGTCCTGGAATAAAATTCTCCGGAAATAACATAGAAACTTCCTCTGGTCATATAAAGCGGCCACACAAAGTTTGAGCACCAACGGAAGACATTTGGGGGTGCCGGTGTGCCACAAACCAGCATTCGCCGAAACTCGGATTATCGTGAAAAATGTGTTAAAGCTCGTTATTTGAGGTGAAATCGAACAGGTTGATTCCTGAAATGAGCTCGGACGCGTGATTGAAAAACAAGGAGAAAAAGAAACAGTTCCGATTTACCTTCCGAACGGTGAAATTGAAGTGTATAATACACGGTTTTTCGGGATTCCTGAGTCCCTAATAAAATTCTTTGAAATCACATAGAAAGTTCCTCGGGTCGGATAAAGCGGCCACACAAAGTTTGAGCACCAACGGAAGACATTTGGGGGTGCCGGTGTGCCACAAACCAAAGATTCGCCGAAGTTCGGATTATCGTGAAAAATGTGTTAAAGCTCGTTATTTGAGGTCAAATCGAACAGTTGATTCCCAAATCGAACAGGTTGATTCCTGAAATGAGCTCGGACGCGTGATTGAAAAACAGGGAGAAAAAGAAACAGGTTCCGGTACGACCTTCCGAACGGCTGAAATTGAAGTGTATAATACACGGTTTTTCGGGATTTCGGGGTCCCGGAATAAAATTCTCCGTAAATCACATAGAAAGTTCATTGGGTCAGATAAAGAGGCCACGCAAAGTCTGAGCACCATCGGAAGACATTTGGGGGTGCCGGTGTGACACAAACCAGCATTCGCCGAAACTCGGATTATCGTGAAAAATGTGTTAAAGCTCGTTATTTGAGGCTGAAATCGAACAGGTTGATTCCTGAAATGAGCTCGGACGCGTGATTGAAAAACAAGGAGAAAAAGAAACAGTTCCGACGACCTTCCGAACGGCCAAATTGTGAAGTGAATAATACACGGTTTTTCGGGATTACGGGGTCCTGGAATAAAATTCTCCGGAAATAACATAGAAACTTCCTCTGGTCATATAAAGCGGCCACACAAAGTTTGATCACCATCGGAAGACATTTGGGGGTGCCGGTGTGACACAAACCAGCATTCGCCGAAACTCAGATTATCGTGAAAAATGTGTTAAAGCTCGTTATTTAGGCTGAAATCGAACAGTTGATTCCTGAAATGAGCTCGGACGCGTGATTGAAAAACAAGGAGAAAAAGAAACAGTTCCGTTTACGACCTTCCGAACGGCTAAAATTGAAGTGTATAATACACGGTTTTTCGGGATTCCTGAGTCCCTAATAAAATTCTTTGGAAATCACATAGAAAGTTCCTCGGGTCGAGATAAAGCGGCCACGCAAAGTTTGAGCACCAACGGAAGACATTTGGGGGTGCCGGTGTGCCACAAACCAAAGATTCGCAAAATTCGGATTATCGTGAAAAATGTGTTAAAACTCGTTATTTGAGGTCGAAATCGAACAGGTTGATTCTGAAATCGAACAGGTTGATTCCTGAAATGAGCTCGGACGCGTGATTGAAAAACAGGGAGAAAAAGAAACACGTTCCGTTTACCTTCCGAACGGCTGAAATTGAAGTGAATAATACACGGTTTTTCGGGATTACGGGGTCCCGGAATAAAATTCTCCGGAAATAACATAGAAAGTTCCTCGGGTCAGATAAAGCGGCCACACAAAGTTTGAGCACCAACGGAAGACATTTGGGGTGCCGGTGTACAAAAACCAAAGATTCGCCGAAACTCTGATTATCGTGAAAAATGTGTTAAAGCTCGTTATTTGAGGTCAAATCGAACAGTTGATTCCAAATCAAACAGGTTGATTCCTGAAATGTGCTCGGACGCGTGATTGAAAAACAGGGAGAAAAAGAAACAGGTTCCGGTACGACCTTCCGAACGGCTGAAATCGGTTTTTCGGGATTCCGGGGTCCCGGAACAAAATTTTCCGGAAATCACATAGAAAGTTCCTCTTGTCAGATAAGGCGGCCACGCAAAGTTTGAGCACCAACGGAAGACATTTGGGGGTGCCGGTGTGCCACAAACCAGCATTCGCCGAAACTCGGATTATCGTGAAAAATGTGTTAAAATTCGTTATTTGAGGCTGAAATCGAACAGGTTGATTCCTGAAATAAGCTCGGACGCATGATTGAAAAACAGGAGAAAAAGAAACGGGTTTCGATTTACCTTCCGAACGGTTGAAATTGAAGTGTATAATACACGGTTTTTCGGGATTCTCGGTCCCGAATAAAATTCTCCGGAAATCACATAGAAAGTTCCTCTGGTCATATAAAGCGGCCACGCAAAGTTTGAGCACCAACGGAAGACATTTGGGGGTGCCGGTGTGCCCCTGACAAACCAAAGATTCGCCAAACTCGAGTATCGTGAAAAATGTGTTAAAGCTCGTTATTTGAGGTTGAAATCGAACAGGTTGATTCCTGAAATGTGCTCGGACGCGTAATTGAAAATCAGGGAGAAAAAGAAACAGTTCCTGGTCGACCTTCCGAACGTTTGAAATTGAAGTGTATAATACACGGTTTTTCGGGATTCCAGGGTCCCGGAACAAAATTCTCCGGAAATCACATAGAAAGTTCCTCTTGTCAGATAAAGCGGCCACACAAAGTTTTGAGCACCAACGGAAGACATTTGGGGGTGCCGGTGTGCCGCAAACCAGCATTCGCCGAAACTCGGATTATCGTGAAAAATGTGTTAAAGCTCGTTATTTGAGGCTGAAATCGAACAAGTTGATTCCTGAAATTGAACAGGTTGATTCCTGAAATGAGCTCGGATGCGTGATTGAAAAACAGGGAGAAAAAGAAACATGTTCCGGTACGACATTCCGAACGGCTAAAATTGAAGTGTATAATACACGGTTTTTCGGGATTTCGGGGTCCCGGAATAAAATTCTCCGGAAATCACATAGAAAGTTCCTTGGGTCAGATAAAGCGGCCACGCAAAGTTTGAGCACCATCGAAAGACATTTGGGGGTGCCGGTGTGACACAAACCAGCATTCGCCGAAACTCGGATTATCGTGAAAAATGTGTTAAAGCTCGTTATTTGAGGCTGAAATCGAACAGGTTGATTCCTGAAATGAGCTCGGACGCGTGATTGAAAAACAAGGAGAAAAAGGAACAGGGTCCGGTACGACCTTCCGAACGGCTGAAATTGAAGTGTAATAATACACGGTTTTTCGGGATTTCGGGGTTCCGGAATAAAATTCTCCGGAAATCACATAGAAAGTTCCTCGGGTCAGAGAACGCGGCCACGCAAAGTTTGAGCAGCAACGGAAGACATTTGGGGGTGCCGGTGTGCCACAAACCAGCATTCGCCGAAACTCGGATTATCGTGAAAAATGTGTTAAAGCTCGTTATTTGAGGCTAAAATCGAACAGGTTGATTCCTGAAATCGAACAGGTTGATTCCTGAAATGAGCTCGGACGCGTGATTGAAAAACAGGGTGAAAAAGAAACAGGTTCCGGTACGACCTTCCGAACGGCTGAAATTGAAGTGTATAATACACGGTTTTTCGGGATTCCGGAGTCCTGGATTAAAATTCACCGGAAATCACATAGAAAGTTCCTCGGGTCAGATAAAGCGGCCACGCAAAGTTTGAGCACCAACGGAAGACATTTGGGGGTGCCGGTGTGCCACAAACCAGCATTCGCCGAAACTCGGAATATCGTGAAAAATGTGTTAAAGCTCGTTATTTGAGGCTGAAATCGAATAGGTTGATTCCCGAAATGAGCTCGGACGCGTGATTGAAAAACAGGGAGAAAAAGAAACAGGTTCCAGTACGAACTTCCGAACGGCTGAAATTGAAGTGTATAATACACGGTTTTTCGGGATTCCGGGGTCCCGGAATAAAATTCTTCGGAAAGCACATAGAAAGTTCCTTGGGTCAAATAAAGCGGCCACACAAAGTTTGAGCGCCAACAGAAGACTTTTGGGGGTGCCGGTGTGCCAAAACCAAAGATTCGCCAAACTCGGATTATCGTGAAAAATGTGTCAAAGCTCGTTATTTGAGGCTGAAATCGAAAAGGTTGATTCCTGAAATCGATCAGGTTGATTTCTGAAATGAGCTCGGACGTGTGATTGAAAAAGAGGGAGAAAAAGAAACAGGTTCCGGTACGACCTTTCGAACGGCTGAAATTGAAGCGTATAATACACGGTTTTTCGGGATTCCGGGGTCCTGGAATAAAATTCTCCGGAAATCACATAGAAAGTTCCTCGGGTCAGATAATACGGCCACGCAAAGTTTGAGCACCAACGGAAGACATTTTGGGGTGCCGGTGTGCCACAAACCAGCATTCGCCGAAACTCGGATTATCGTGAAAAATGTGTTAAAGCTCGTTATTTGAGGTTGAAATCGAACAGGTTGATTCCTGAAATCGAACAGGTTGATTCTGAAATGAGCTCGGACGCGTGATTGAAAAACGGGAGAAAAAGAAACAGTTCCGTCGACCTTCCGAACGGCTGAAATTGAAGTGTATAATACACGGTTTTTCGGGATTTCGGGGTCCCGGAATAAAATTCTCCGTAAATCACATAGAAAGTTCATTGGGTCAGATAAAGAGGCCACGCAAAGTTTGAGCACCATCGGAAGACATTTGGGGTGCCGGTGTGACACAAACCAGCATTCGCCGAAACTCGGATTATCGTAAAAAATGTGTTAAAGCTCGTTATTTGAGGCTGAAATCGAACAGGTTGATTCCTGAAATGAGCTCGGACGCGTGATTGAAAAACAAGGAGAAAAAGAAACAGGTTCCGGTACGACCTTCCGAACGGCTGAAATTGAAGTGAATAATACACGGTTTTTCGGGATTACGGGGTCCTGGAATAAAATTCTCCGGAAATAACATAGAAACTTCCTCTGGTCATATAAAGCGGCCACACAAAGTTTGAGCACCAACGGAAGACATTTGGGGGTGCCGGTGTGCCACAAACCAGCATTCGCCGAAACTCGGAGTATCGTGAAAAATGTGTTAAAGCTCGTTATTTGAGGCTGAAATCGAACAGGTTGATTCCTGAAATGAGCTCGGACGCGTGATTGAAAAACAAGGAGAAAAAGAAACAGGTTCCGGTACGACCTTCCGAACGGCTGAAATTAAAGTGTATAATACACGGTTTTTCGGGATTCCGGAGTCCCGGAATAAAATTCTTTGGAAATCACATAGAAAGTTCCTCGGGTCAGATAAAGCGGCCACACAAAGTTTGAGCACCAACGGAAGACATTTGGGGGTGCCGGTGTGCCACAAACCAGCATTCGCCGAAGTTCGGATTATCGTGAAAAATGTGTTAAAGCTCGTTATTTGAGGTTGAAATCGAACAGGTTGATTCCTGAAATCGAACAGGTTGATTCCTGAAATGAGCTCGGACGCGTGGTTGAAAAACAGGGAGAAAAAGAAAAAGGTTCCGGTACGACCTTCCGAACGGCTGAAATTGAAGTGTATAATACACGGTTTTTCGGGATTTCGGGGTCCCGGAATAAAATTCTCCGTAAATCACATAGAAAGTTCATTGGGTCAGATAAAGAGGCCACGCAAAGTCTGAGCACCATCGGAAGACATTTGGGGGTGCCGGTGTGACACAAACCAGCATTCGCCGAAACTCGGATTATCGTGAAAAATGTGTTAAAGCTCGTTATTTGAGGCTGAAATCGAACAGGTTGATTCCTGAAATGAGCTCGGACGCGTGATTGAAAAACAAGGAGAAAAAGAAACAGGTTCCGGTACGACCTTCCGAACGGCTGAAATTGAAGTGAATAATACACGGTTTTTCGGGATTACGGGGTCCTGGAATAAAATTCTCCGGAAATAACATAGAAACTTCCTCTGGTCATATAAAGCGGCCACACAAAGTTTGATCACCATCGGAAGACATTTGGGGGTGCCGGTGTGACACAAACCAGCATTCGCCGAAACTCGGATTATCGTGAAAAATGTGTTAAAGCTCGTTATTTGAGGCTGAAATCGAACAGGTTGATTCCTGAAATGAGCTCGGACGCGTGATTGAAAAACAAGGAGAAAAAGAAACAGTTCCTGTCGACCTTCCGAACGGCTAAAATTGAAGTGTATAATACACGGTTTTTCGGGATTCCTGAGTCCCTAATAAAATTCTTTGGAAATCACATAGAAAGTTCCTCGGGTCGGATAAAGCGGCCACGCAAAGTTTGAGCACCAACGGAAGACATTTGGGGGTGCCGGTGTGCCTAAACCAAAGATTCGCCGAAATTCGGATTATCGTGAAAAATGTGTTAAAACTCGTTATTTGAGGCTGAAATCGAACAGTTGATTCCTGAAATCGAACAGGTTGATTCCTGAAATGAGCTCGGACGCGTGATTGAAAAACGGGAGAAAAAGAAACACGTTCCGATTTACCTTCCGAACGGTTTGAAATTGAAGTGAATAATACACGGTTTTTCGGGATTACGGGGTCCCTAATAAAATTCTCCGAAATAACATAGAAAGTTCCTCGGGTCAGATAAAGCGGCCACACAAAGTTTGAGCACCAACGGAAGACATTTGGGAGTGCTTGGTGTGCAAAACCAAAGATTCGCAAAACTCGAGTATCGTGAAAATGTGTTAAAGATCGTTATTTGAGGTCAAATCGAACAGGTTGATTCCTGAAATCAAACAGGTTGATTCCTGAAATGTGCTCGGACGCGTGATTGAAAAACGGGGAAAAAGAAAAAGGTTACACGACCTTCCGAACTACCAAATCGGTTTTTCGGGATTCCGGGTCCCAGAACAAAATTCTCCTAATCACATAGAAAGTTCCTCTTGTCGATAAAGAGGCCACGCAAAGTTTGAGCACCAACGGAAGACATTTGGGGGTGCTTGGTGTGCCACAAACCAAAGATTCGCCGAAACTCGGAGTATCGTGAAAAATGTGTTAAAGCTCGTTATTTGAGGCTGAAATTGAACAGGTTGATTCCTGAAATGTGCTCGGACGCGTGATTGAAAATCAGGGAGAAAAAGAAACAGGTTCCGGTACGACCTTCCGAACGGCTGAAATTGAAGTGTATAATACACGGTTTTTCGGGATTCCAAAGTCCCGGAACAAAATTCTCCGGAAATCACATAGAAAGTTCCTCTTGTCAGATAAAGCGGCCACACAAAGTTTGAGCACCAACGGAAGACATTTAGGGATGCCGGTGTGCCGCAAACCAGCATTCGCCGAAACTCGGATTATCGTGAAAAATGTGTTAAAGCTCGTTATTTGAGGCTGAAATCGAACAAGTTGATTCCTGAAATTGAACAGGTTGATTCTGAAATGGGCTCGGATGCGTGATTGAAAAACGAGGAGAAAAAGAAACATGTTCGAATACGACCTTCCGAACGGCTAAAATTGAAGTGTATAATACACGGTTTTTCGGGATTTCGGGGTCCCGGAATAAAATTCTCCGGAAATCACATAGAAAGTTCCTTGGGTCAGATAAAGCGGCCACGCAAAGTTTGAGCACCATCGGAAGACATTTGGGGGTGCCGGTGTGACACAAACCAAAGATTCGCCAAACTCGGATTATCGTGAAAAATGTGTTAAAGCTCGTTATTTGAGGTGAAATCGAACAGGTTGATTCCTGAAATGAGCTCGGATGCGTGATTGAAAAACAGGAGAAAAAGAAACAGTTCCAGATTTACCTTCCGAACGGTCAAATTGAAGTGTATAATACACGGTTTTTCGGGATTCCGGTCCCTAATAAAATTCTTCGAAATCACATAGAAAGTTCCTCGGGTCAGATAAAGCGGCCACACAAAGTTTGAGCGCCAACAGAAGACTTTTGGGGGTGCCGGTGTGCCACAAACCAAAGATTCGCGAAACTCGGATTATCGTGAAAAATGTGTTAAAGCTCGTTATTTGAGGTTGAAATCGAAAAGGTTGATTCCTGAAATCGATCAGGTTGATTTCTGAAATGAGCTCGGACGCGTGATTGAAAAAGAGGGAGAAAAAGAAACAGTGCACTGTGCGACCTTTCGAACTACAAATTGAAGCGTATAATACACGGTTTTTCGGGATTTCAAAGTCCCGGAATAAAATTCTCCGGAAATCACATAGAAAGTTCCTCTCGGTCGGATAATACTGCGCACGCAAAGTTTGAGCACCAACGGAAGACATTTGGGGGTGCCGGTGTGCCTGAAAACCAAAGATTCGCCAAAACTCGATTATCGTGAAAAATGTGTTAAAGCTCGTTATTTGAGGTGAAATCGAACAGTTGATTCTGAAATGTGCTCGGACGCGTAATTGAAAATCGGGAGAAAAAGAAACAGGTTCCGATTTCGACCTTCCGAACGGTGAAATTGAAGTGTATAATACACGGTTTTTCGGGATTCCAGGGTCCCGGAACAAAATTCTCCGGAAATCACATAGAAAGTTCCTCTTGTCAGATAAAGCGGCCACACAAAGTTTGAGCACCAACGGAAGACATTTGGGGGTGCCGGTGTGCCGCAAACCAGCATTCGCCGAAACTCGGATTATCGTGAAAAATGTGTTAAAGCTCGTTATTTGAGGCTGAAATCGAACAAGTTGATTCCTGAAATTGAACAGGTTGATTCCTGAAATGAGCTCGGATGCGTGATTGAAAAACAGGGAGAAAAAGAAACATGTTCCTGATGACGACATTCCGAACGGCTAAAATTGAAGTGTATAATACACGGTTTTTCGGGATTTCGGGGTCCCGGAATAAAATTCTCCGGAAATCACATAGAAAGTTACTTGGGTCAGATAAAGCAGCCACGCAAAGTTTGAGCACCATCGGAAGACATTTGGGGGTGCCGGTGTGACACAAACCAGCATTCGCCGAAACTCGGATTATCGTGAAAAATGTGTTAAAGCTCGTTATTTGAGGCTGAAATCGAACAGGTTGATTCCTGAAATAAGCTCGGACGCGTGATTGAAAAACAAGGAGAAAAAGAAACAGGTTCCGGTACGACCTTCCGAACGGCTGAAATTGAAGTGTAATAATACACGGTTTTTCGGGATTTCGGGGTTCCGGAATAAAATTCTCCGGAAATCACATAGAAATTTCCTCGGGTCAGAGAACGCGGCCACGCAAAGTTTGAGCAGCAACGGAAGACATTTGGGGGTGCCGTGTGCCACAAACCAAAGATTCGCCGAAACTCGGATTATCGTGAAAAATGTGTTAAAGCTCGTTATTTGCGGCTAAAATCGAACAGGTTGATTCCTGAAATCGAACAGGTTGATTCCTGAAATGAGTTCGGACGCGTGATTGAAAAAGAGGGAGAAAAAGAACAGGTTCCGGTACGACCTTTCGAACGGCTGAAATTGAAGCGTATAATACACGGTTTTTCGGGATTCCGGGGTCCCGGAATAAAATTCTCCGGAAATCACATAGAAAGTTCCTCGGGTCAGATAATACGGCCACGCAAAGTTTGAGCACCAACGGAAGACATTTTGGGGTGCCGGTGTGCCACAAACCAGCATTCGCCGAAACTCGGATTATCGTGAAAAATGTGTTAAAGCTCGTTATTTGAGGCTGAAATCGAACAGGTTGATTCCTGAAATCGAACAGGTTGATTCCTGAAATGAGCTCGGACGCGTGATTGAAAAACAAGGAGAAAAAGAAACAGGTTCCGGTACGACCTTCCGAACGGCTGAAATTGAAGTGTATAATACACGGTTTTTCGGGATTTCGGGGTCCCGGAATAAAATTCTCCGTAAATCACATAGAAAGTTCATTGGGTCAGATAAAGAGGCCACGCAAAGTTTGAGCACCATCGGAAGACATTTGGGGGTGCCGGTGTGACACAAACCAGCATTCGCCGAAACTCGGATTATCGTGAAAAATGTGTTAAAGCTCGTTATTTGAGGCTGAAATCGAACAGGTTGATTCCTGAAATGAGCTCGGACGCGTGATTGAAAAACAAGGAGAAAAAGAAACAGGTTCCGGTACGAACTTCCGAACGGCTGAAATTGAAGTGAATAATACACGGTTTTTCGGGATTACGGGGTCCTGGAATAAAATTCTCCGGAAATAACATAGAAACTTCCTTTGGTCATATAAAGCGGCCAAACAAAGTTTGAGCACCAACGGAAGACATTTGGGGGTGCCGGTGTGCCACAAACCAGCATTCGCCGAAACTCGGAGTATCGTGAAAAATGTGTTAAAGCTCGTTATTTGAGGTCAAAATCGAACAGGTTGATTCCTGAAATCGAACAAAGTTGATTCCTGAAATGAGCTCGGACGCGTGATTGAAAAACAGGAGAAAAAGAAACAGTTCCTATGACGACCTTCCGAACTACTGAAATCGGTTTTTCGATTCGGGTCCCGGAACAAAATTCTCCTAAAAATCACATAGAAAGTTCCTCTTGTCAGATAAAGCGGCCACGCAAAGTTTGAGCACCAACGGAAGACATTTGCGGGTGCCGTGTGCCACAAACCAAAGATTCGCCAAACTCGGATTATCGTGAAAAATGTGTTAAAACTCGTTATTTGAGGCTGAAATCGAACAGGTTGATTCCTGAAATGAGCTCGGACGCATGATTGAAAAACAGGGAGAAAAAGAAACAGGTTTCGGTACGACCTTCCGAACGGCTGAAATTGAAGTGTATAATACACGGTTTTTCGGGATTCCGGGGTCCCGCAATAAAATTCTCCGGAAATCACATAGAAAGTTCCTCTGGTCATATAAAGCGGCCACGCAAAGTTTGAGCACCAACGGAAGACATTTGGGGGTGTCGGTGTGCCACAAACCAGCATTCGCCGAAACTCGGAGTATCGTGAAAAATGTGTTAAAGCTCGTTATTTGAGGCTGAAATCGAACAGGTTGATTCCTGAAATGTGCTCGGACGCGTGATTGAAAATCAGGGAGAAAAAGAAACAGGTTCCGGTACGACCTTCCGAACGGCTGAAATTGAAGTGTATAATACACGGTTTTTCGGGATTCCGGGGTCCCGGAACAAAATTCTCCGGAAATCACAAAGAAAGTTCCTCTTGTCAGATAAAGCGGCCACACAAAGTTTGAGCACCAACGGAAGACATTTGGGGGTGCCGGTGTGCCGCAAACCAGCATTCGCCGAAACTCGGATTATCGTGAAAAATGTGTTAAAGCTCGTTATTTGAGGCTGAAATCGAACAAGTTGATTCCTGAAATTGAACAGGTTGATTCCTGAAATGAGCTCGGATGCGTGATTGAAAAACAGGGAGAAAAAGAAACATGTTCCGTTTACCTTCCGAACGGCTAAAATTGAAGTGTATAATACACGGTTTTTCGGGATTTCGGGGTCCCGGAATAAAATTCTCCGGAAATCACATAGAAAGTTCCTTGGGTCAGATAAAGCGGCCACGCAAAGTTTGAGCACCATCGGAAGACATTTGGGGGTGCCGGTGTGACACAAACCAGCATTCGCCGAAACTCGGATTATCGTGAAAAATGTGTTAAAGCTCGTTATTTGAGGTTGAAATCGAACGGGTTGATTCCTGAAATGAGCTCGGACGCGTGATTGAAAAACAAGGAGAAAAAGAAACAGGTTCCGGTACGACCTTCCGAACGGCTTGAAATTGAAGTGTAATAATACACGGTTTTCGGGATTTCGGGGTTCCTAATAAAATTCTCCGAAATCACATAGAAAGTTCCTCGGGTCGAGAACGCGCCACGCAAAGTTTTAGCAGCAACGGAAGACATTTGGGGGTGCCGGTGTGCCACAAACCAAAGATTCGCGAAACTCGGATTATCGTGAAAAATGTGTTAAAGCTCGTTATTTGAGGCTGAAATCGAACAAGTTGATTCCTTAAATCGAACAGGTTGATTCCTGAAATGAGCTCGGACGCGTGATTGAAAAACAGGGTTGAAAAAGAAACAGTTCCGGTACGACCTTCCGAACGGCTGAAATTGAAGTGTATAATACACGGTTTTTCGGGATTCCGGGGTTCCGAATAAAATTCTCCGAAATCACATAGAAAGATCCTCGGGTCGAGAACGCGCCACGCAAAGTTTGAGCACCAACGGAAGACATTTGGGGGTGCCGGTGTGCCACAAACCAGCATTCGCCGAAACTCGGATTATCGTGAAAAATGTGTTAAAGCTCGTTATTTGAGGCTAAAATCGAACAGGTTGATTCCTGAAATGAGCTCGGACGCGTGATTGAAAAACAAGGAGAAAAAGAAACAGGTTCCGGTACGACCTTCCGAACGGCTGAAATTGAAGTGTAATAATACACGGTTTTTCGGGATTTCGGGGTTCCGGAATAAAATTCTCCGGAAATCACATAGAAAGTTCCTCGGGTCAGAGAACGCGGCCACGCAAAGTTTGAGCAACAACGGAAGACATTTGGGGGTGCCGGTGTGCCACAAACCAGCATTCGCCGAAACTCGGATTATCGTGAAAAATGTGTTAAAGCTCGTTATTTGAGGCTAAAATCGAACAGGTTGATTCCTTAAATCGAACAGGTTGATTCCTGAAATGAGCTCGGACGCGTGATTGAAAAACAGGGTGAAAAAGAAACAGGTTCCGGTACGACCTTCCGAACGGCTGAAATTGAAGTGTATAATACACGGTTTTTCGGGATTCCGGGGTCCTGGATTAAAATTCACCGGAAATCACATAGAAAGTTCCTCGGGTCAGATAAAGCGGCCACGCAAAGTTTGAGCACCAACGGAAGACATTTGGGGGTGCTTGGTGTGCCCAAACCAAAGATTCGCCGAAACTCGGATTATCGTGAAAAATGTGTTAAAGCTCGTTATTTGAGGCTGAAATCGAACAGGTTGATTCCTGAAATGAGCTCGGACGCGTGATTGAAAAACAGAGAGAAAAAGAAACAGGTTCCGGTACGACCTTCCGAACGGCTGAAATTGAAGTGTATAATACACGGTTTTTCGGGACTACGGGGTCCCTGAACAAAACTCTCCGGAAATCACGTAGAAAGTTCCTCTTGTCAGATAAAGCGGCCACACAAAGTTTGAGCGCCAACAGAAGACTTTTGGGGGTGCCGGTGAGCCACAAACCAGCATTCGCCGAAACTCGGATTATCGTGAAAAATGTGTCAACGCTCGTTATTTGAGGTTGATATCGAAAAGGTTGATTCCTGAAATCGAACAGGTTGATTTCTGAAATGAGCTCGGACGCGTGATTGAAAAAGAGGGAGAAAAAGAAACAGTTCCGATGCGACCTTTGAGAACTACCGAAATTGAAGTGTATAATACACGGTTTTTCGGGATTCCGGGGTCCCGGAATAAAATTCTCCGGAAATCACATAGAAAGTTCCTCGGGTCAGATAATACGGCCACGCAAAGTTTGAGCACCAACGGAAGACATTTGGGGGTGCCGGTGTGCCGCAAACCAGCATTCGCCGAAACTCGGATTATCGTGAAAAATGTGTTAAAGCTCGTTATTTGAGGCTGAAATCGAACAGGTTGATTCCTGAAATCGAACAGGTTGATTCCTGAAATGAGCTCGGACGCGTGATTGAAAAACAGGAGAAAAAGAAACAGTTCCGTCGACCTTCCGAACGGCAGAAATTGAAGTGTATAATAATACACGGTTTTTCGGGATTCCGGGGTCCCGGAATAAAATTCTCCGGAAATCACATAGAAAGTTCCTCGGGTCAGATAAAGCGGCCACGCAAAGTTTGAGCACCATCGGAAGACATTTGGGGGTGCCGGTGTGACACAAACCAACATTCGCAGAAACTCGGATTATCGTGAAAAATGTGTTAAAGCTCGTTATTTGAGGGTGAAATCGAACAGGTTGATTCCTGAAATGAGCTCGGACGCGTGATTGAAAAACAAGGAGAAAAAGAAACAGGTTCCGGTACGACCTTCCGAACGGCTGAAATTGAAGTGTAATAATACACGGTTTTTCGGGATTTCGGGGTTCCGGAATAAAATTCTCCGTAAATCACATAGAAAGTTCCTCGGGTCAAAGAACGCGGCCACGCAAAGTTTGAGCAGCAACGGAAGACATTTGGAGGTGCCGGTGTGCCACAAACCAGCATTCGCCGAAACTCGGATTATCGTGAAAAATGTGTTAAAGCTCGTTATTTGAGGCTAAAATCGAACAGGTTGATTCCTGAAATCGAACAGGTTGATTCCTGAAATGAGCTCAGACGCGTGATTGAAAAACAGGGTGAAAAAGAAACAGGTTCCGGTACGACCTTCCGAACAGCTCAAATTGAAGTGTATATAATACACGGTTTTTCGGGATTCTGGGGTCCTGGATTTAAATTCACCGGAAATCACATAGAAATTTCCTCGGGTCAGATAAAGCGGCCACGCAAAGTTTGAGCACCAACGGAAGACATTTGGGGGTTCCGGTGTGCCCTGAAACCAAAGATTCGCCGAAACTCGGATTATCGTGAAAAATGTGTTAAAGCTCGTTATTTGAGGCTGAAATCGAACAGGTTGATTCCTGAAATGAGCTCGGACGCGTGATTGAAAAACAGGGAGAAAAAGAAACAGGTTCCAGTACGACCTTCCGAACGGCTGAAATTGAAGTGTATAATACACGGTTTTTCGGGATTCCGGGGTCCCGGAATAAAATTCTTCGGAAATCACATAGAAAGTTCTACGGGTCAGATAATGCGGCCACACAAAGTTTGAGCGCCAACAGAAGACTTTTGGGGGTGCCGGTGTGCCACAAACCAGCATTCGCCGAAACTCGGATTATCGTGAAAAATGTGTCAAAGCTCGTTATTTGAGGCTGAAATCGAAAAGGTTGATTCCTGAAATCGAACAGGTTAATTTCTGAAATGAGCTCGTACGCGTGATTGAAAAAGAGGGAGAAAAAGAAACAGGTTCCGGTACGACCTTTCGAACGGCTGAAATTGAAGCGTATAATACACGGTTTTTCGGGATTCCGGGGTCCCGGAATAAAATTATCCGGAAATCACATAGAAAGTTCCTCGGGTCAGATAATATGGCCACGCAAAGTTTGAGCACCAACGGAAGACATTTTGGGGTGCCGGTGTGCCACAAACCAGCATTCGCCGAAACTCGGATTATCGTGAAAAATGTGTTAAAGCTCGTTATTTGAGGCTGAAGTCGAACAGGTTGATTCCTGAAATCGAACAGGTTGATTCCTGAAATGAGCTCGGACGCGTGATTGAAAAACAGAGAGAAAAAGAAACAGGTTCCGGTACGACCTTCCGAACGGCTGAAATTGAAGTGTATAATACACGGTTTTTCGGGACTACGGGGTCCCTGAACAAAACTCTCCGGAAATCACATAGAAAGTTCCTCTTGTCAGATAAAGCGGCCACGCAAAGTTTGAGCACCAACGGAAGACATTTGGGGTTGCCGGTGTGCCACAAACCAGCATTCGCCGAAACTCGGATTATCGTGAAAAATTTGTTAAAGCTCGTTATTTGAGGCTGAAATCGAACAGGTTGATTCTTGAAATCTAACAGGTTGATTCCTGAAATGAGCTCGGACGCGTGATTGAATAACAGGGAGAAAAAGAAATAGGTTCTGGTACGACCTTTCGAACGGCTGAAATTGAAGTGTATAATACATGGTTTTTCGGGATTCCGGGGTCCCGGAATAAAATTCTCCGTAAATCACATAGAAAGTTCCTCGGGTCAGATAAAGCGGCCACGCAAAGTTTGAGCACCAACGGAAGACATTTGGGGGTGCCGGTGTGCCACATACCAGCATTCGCCGAAACTAGGATTATCGTGAAAAATGTGTTTAAACTCGTTATTTGAGGCTGAAATCGAACAGGTTGATTCCTGAAATCGAACAGGTTGATTCCTGAAATGAGCTCGGACGCGTGATTGAAAAACAGGGAGAAAAAGAAACAGGTTTCGGTACGACCTTCCGAACGGCTAAAATTGAAGTGTATAATACACGGTTTTTCGGGATTTCGGGGTCCCGGAATAAAATTCTCCGGAAATCACATAGAAAGTACCTTGGGTCGGATAAAGCGACCAAGCAAAGTTTGAGCATCATCGGAAGACATTTAGGGGTGCCGGTGTGCCACAAACCAGCATTCGCCGAAACTCGGATTATCGTGAAAAATGTGTTAAAGCTCGTTATTTGAGGCTGAAATCGAACAGGTTGATTCCTGAAATCGAACAGGTTGATTCCTGAAATCGAACATGTTGATTCCTGAAATGAGCTCGGACGCGTGATTGAATAACAGGGAGAAAAAGAAACAGGTTCTGATACGACCTTTCGAACGGCTGAAATTGAAGTGTATAATACATGGTTTTTCGGGATTCCGGGGTCCCGGAATAAAATTCTCCGTAAATCACAAAGAAAGTTCCTCGGGTCAGATAAAGCGGCCACGCAAAGTTTGAGCACCAACGGAAGACATTTGGGGGTGCCGGTGTGCCACATACCAGCATTCGCCGAAACTCGGATTATCGTGAAAAATGTGTTTAAAATCGTTATTTGAGGCTGAAATCGAACAAATTGATTCCTGAAATCGAACAGGTTGATCCCTGAAATGAGCTCGGACGCGTGATTGAAAAACAGTTAGAAAAAGAAACAGGTTTCGGTACGACCTTCCGAACGGCTGAAATTGAAGTGTATAATACACGGTTTTTCGGGATTCCGGGGTCCCGGAACAAAACTCTCCGGAAATCACATAGAAAGTTCCTCTTGTCAGATAAAGCGGCCACGCAAAGTTTGAGCACCAACGGAAGACATTTGGGGGTGCCGGTGTGCCTGAAAACCAAAGATTCGCCGAAACTCGGATTATCGTGAAAAATGTGTTAAAGCTCGTTATTTGAGGCTGAAATCGAACAGGTTGATTCTTGAAATCGAACAGGTTGATTCCTGAAATGAGCTCGGACGCGTGATTGAATAACAGGGAGAAAAAGAAATAGGTTCTGGTACGACCTTTCGAACGGCTGAAATTGAAGTGTATAATACATGGTTTTTCGGGATTCCGGGGTCCCGGAATAAAATTCTCCGGAAATCACATAGAAAGTTCCTCGGGTCAGATAAAGCGGCCACGCAAAGTTTGAGCACCAACGGAAGACATTTGGGGGTGCCGGTGTGCCACACACCAAAGATTCGCGAAACTCGGATTATCGTGAAAAATGTGTTTAAACTCGTTATTTGAGGCTGAAATCGAACAGGTTGATTCCTGAAATCGAACAGGTTGATTCCTGAAATGAGCTCGGACGCGTGATTGAAAAACAGGGAGAAAAAGAAACAGGTTTCGGTACGACCTTCCGAACGGCTAAAATTGAAGTGTATAATACACGGTTTTTCGGGATTTCGGGGTCCCGGAATAAAATTCTCCGGAAATCACATAGAAAGTACCTTGGGTCGGATAAAGCGACCACGCAAAGTTTGAGCATCATCGGAAGACATTTAGGGGTGCCGGTGTGCCACAAACCAGCATTCGCCGAAACTCGGATTATCGTGAAAATTGTGTTAAAGCTCGTTATTTGAGGCTGAAATCGAACAGGTTGATTCCTGAAATCGAACAGGTTGATTCCTGAAATGAGCTCGGACGCGTGATTGAAAAACAGGGAGAAAAAGAAACAGGTTCTGGTACGACCTTCCGAACGGCTGAAATTGAAGTGTATAATACACGGTTTTTCGGGATTTCGGGGTTCCGGAATAAAATTATCCGGAAATCACATAGAAAGTTCCTCGGGCAGAGAAAGCGGCCACGCCAAGTTTGGGCACCAACGGAAGACATTTGGGGGTGCTTGGTGTGCCTGAAAACCAAAGATACTGCAAACTCGGATTATCGTGAAAAATGTGTTAAAGCTCGTTATTTGAGGCTAAAATCGAACAGGTTGATTCCTGAAATGAGGTCGGACGCGTGATTGAAAAACAGGGTGAAAAAGAAACAGGTTCCGGTACGACCTTCCGAACGGCTGAAATTGAAGTGTATAATACACGGTTTTTCGGGATTCCGGGGTCCCGGATTAAAATTCTCCGTAAATCACATAGAAAGTTCCTCGGGTCAGATAAAGCGGCCACGCAAAGTTTGAGCACCAACGGAAGACATTTGGGGGTGCCGGTGTGCCTGAAACCAAAGATTCGCCGAAACTCGGATTATCGTGAAAAATGTGTTAAAGCTCGTTATTTGAGGTTGAAATCGAACAGGTTGATTCTTGAAATCGAACAGGTTGATTCCTGAAATGAGCTCGGACGCGTGATTGAATAACAGGAGAAAAAGAAATAGGTTACGCACGACCTTTCGAACGGCTCAAATTGAAGTGTATAATACACGGTTTTTCTGGATTCCGGGGTCCCGGAATAAAATTCTCCGGAAATCACATAGAAAGTTCCTCGGGTCAGATAAAGCGGCCACGCAAAGTTTGAGCACCAACGGAAGACATTTGGGGGTGCCGGTGTGCCACATACCAAAGATTCGCCGAAACTCGGATTATCGTGAAAAATGTGTTTAAACTCGTTATTTGAGGTCAAATCGAACAGTTGATTCCGAAATCGAACAGGTTGATTCCTGAAATGAGCTCGGACGCGTGATTGAAAAACAGGGAGAAAAAGAAACAGGTTTCGGTACGACCTTCCGAACGGCTAAAATTGAAATGTATAATACACGGTTTTTCGGGATTTCGGGGTCCCGGAATAAAATTCTCCGGAAATCACATAGAAAGTACCTTGGGTCGGATAAAGCGACCACGCAAAGTTTGAGCATCATCGGAAGACATTTAGGGGTGCCGGTGTGCCACAAACCAAAGATTCGCCAAACTCGGATTATCGTGAAAAATGTGTTAAAGCTCGTTATTTGAGGCTGAAATCGAACAGGTTGATTCCTGAAATCGAACAGGTTGATTCCTGAAATCGAACATGTTGATTCCTGAAATGAGCTCGGACGCGTGATTGAATAACAGGGAGAAAAAGAAACAGGTTCTGGTACGACCTTTCGAACGGCTGAAATTGAAGTGTATAATACATGGTTTTTCGGGATTCCGGGGTCCCGGAATAAAACTCTCCGTAAATCACAAAGAAAGTTCCTCGGGTCAGATAAAGCGGCCACGCAAAGTTTGAGCACCAACGGAAGACATTTGGGGGTGCCGGTGTGCCACATACCAGCATTCGCCGAAACTCGGATTATCGTGAAAAATGTGTTTAAAATCGTTATTTGAGGCTGAAATCGAACAAATTGATTCCTGAAATCGAACAGGTTGATCCCTGAAATGAGCTCGGACGCGTGATTGAAAAACAGGGAGAAAAAGAAACAGGTTTCGGTACGACCTTCCGAACGGCTGAAATTGAAGTGTATAATACACGGTTTTTCGGGATTCCGGGGTCCCGGAACAAAACTCTCCGGAAATCACATAGACAGTTCCTCTTGTCAGATAAAGCGGCCACGCAAAGTTTGAGCACCAACGGAAGACATTTGGGGGTGCCGGTGTGCCACAAACCAGCATTCGCCGAAACTCGGATTATCGTGAAAAATGTGTTAAAGCTCGTTATTTGAGGCTGAAATCGAACAGGTTGATTCTTGAAATCGAACAGGTTGATTCCTGAAATGAGCTCGGACGCGTGATTGAATAACAGGGAGAAAAAGAAATAGGTTCTGCACGACCTTTCGAACTACCGAAATTGAAGTGTATAATACATGGTTTTTCGGGATTCCGGGGTCCCGGAATAAAATTCTCCGGAAATCACATAGAAAGTTCCTCGGGTCAGATAAAGCGGCCACGCAAAGTTTGAGCACCAACGGAAGACATTTGCGGGTGCCGGTGTGCCTGAACCAAAGATTCGCCGAAACTCGGATTATCGTGAAAAATGTGTTAAAGCTCGTTATTTGAGGCTGAAATCGAACAGGTTGATTCCTGAAATCGAACATGTTCATTCCTGAAATGAGCTCGGACGCCTGATTGAATAACATGGAGAAAAAGAAACAGGTTCCGGTACGACCTTTCGAACGGCTTAAATTGAAGTGTATAATACACGGTTTTTCGGGATTCCGGGTCCCGGAATAAAATTCTCCGGAAATCACATAGAAAGTTCCTCGGGTCAGATAAAGCGGCCACGCAAAGTTTGAGCACCAACGGAAGACATTTGGGGGTGCCGGTGTGCCACAAACCAGCATTCGCCGAAACTCGGATTATCGTGAAAAATGTGTTAAAGCTCGTTATTTGAGGCTGAAATCGAACAGGTTGATTTCTGAAATCGAACAGGTTGATTCTTGAAATGAGCTCGGACGCATGATTGAAAAACAGGGAGAAAAAGAAACAGGTTCCGGTACGACCTTCCGAACGACTGGAATTGAAGTGTATAATACACGGTTTTTCGGGATTCCGGGGTCTCGGAATAAAATTCTCCGGAAATCACAGAGAAACTTCCTCTGGTCATATAAAGCGGCCACGCAAAGTTTGAGCACCAACGGAAGACATTTGGGGGTGCCGGTGTGCCACAAACCAGCATTGGCCGAAACTCGGAGTATCGTGAAAAATAAGTTAAAGCTCGTTATTTGAGGCTGAAATCGAACAGGTTGATTCCTGAAATCGAACAAGTTGATTCCTGAAATGAGCTCGGACGCGTGATTGAAAAACAGGGAGAAAAAGAAACAGGTTCCGGTACGACCTTCCGAACGGCTGAAATTGAAGTGTATAATACACGGTTTTTCGGGATTTCGGGGTCCCGGAATAAAATTCTCCGGAAATCACATAGAAAGTTTCTCGGGTCAGAGAAAGCGGCCACGCAAAGCTTGAGCACCAACGGAAGACATTTGGGGGTGCCGATGTGCCACAAACCAGCATACGCCGAAACTCAGATTATCGTGAAAAATGTGTTAAAGCTCGTTATTTGAGGCTAAAATCGAACAGGTTGATTCCTGAAATCGAACAGGTTGATTCCTGAAATGAGCTCGGACGCGTGATTAAAAAACAGGGAGAAAAAGAAACAGGTTCAGGTACGACCTTCCGAACGGCTGAAATTGAAGTGTATAATACACGGTTTTTCGGGATTCCGGGGTCCTGGATTAAAATTCATCGGAAATCACATAGAAAGTTCGTCAGGTCAGATAAAGCGGCCACGCAAAGTTTGAGAACCAACGGAAAACATTTGGGGGTGCCGGTGTGCCACAAACCAGCATTCGCCGAAACTCGGATTATCGTGAAAAATGTGTTAAAGCTCGTTATTTGAGGCTGAAATCGAACAGGTTGATTCCTGAAATGAGCTCGGACGCGTGATTGAAAAACAGGGAGAAAAAGAAACAGGTTCAGGTACGACCTTCCGAACGGCTGAAATTGAAGTGTATATAATACACGGTTTTTCGGGATTCCGTGGTCCCGGAACAAAATTCTCCGGAAATCACATAGAAAGTTCCTCGGGTCAGATAAAGCGGCCACGCAAAGTTTGAGCACCAACGGAAGACATTTGGGGGCGCCGGTGTGCCACAAACCAGCATTCGCCGAAACTCGGATTATCGTGAAAAATGATTTAAAGCTCGTTATTTGAGGTTGAAATCGAACAGGTTGATTCCTGAAATCGAACAGGTTGATTCCTGAAATGAGCCCGGACGCGTGATTGAAAAACAGGGAGAAAAAGAAACAGGTTCCGGTACGACCTTCCGAACGGCTGAAATTGAAGTGTATAATACACGGTTTTTCGGGATTTCGGGGTCCCGGAATAAAATTCTCCGGAAATCACATAGAAAGTTCCTCGGGTCAGATAAAGCGGCCACGCAAAGTTTGAGCACCAACGGAAGACATTTGGGGGTGCCGGTGTGCCACAAACCAACATTCTCCGAAACTCGGATTATCGTGAAAAATGTGTTAAAGCTCGTTATTTGAGGCTGAAATCGAACAACTTGATTCCTGAAATCGAACAGGTTGATTCCTGAAATGAGCTCGGACGCGTGATTGAAAAACAGGGAGAAAAAGAAACAGTTCCTCGATTTACCTTCCGAACTAAAATTGAAGTGTATAATACACAGTTTTTCGGGATTTCGGGGTCCCGGAATAAAATTCTCCGGAAATCACATAGAAAGTTGCTCGGGTCAGAGAAAGCGGCCAAGCAAAGTTTGAGCCCCAACGGAAGACATTTGGGGGTGCCGGTGTGCCACAAACCAGCATACGCCGAAATTCGGATTATCGTGAAAAATGTGTTAAAGCTCGTTATTTGAGGCTAACATCGAACAGGTTGATTCCTGAAATCGAAAAGGTTGATTCCTGAAATGAGCTCGGACGCGTGATTGAAAAACAGGGAGAAAAAGAAACAGGTTCCGGTACGACCTTCCGAACGGCTGAAATTGAAGTGTATATATAAGACACGGTTCTTCGGGATTCCGGGGTCCTGGATTAAAATTCACCGGAAATCAAATAGAACGTTCCTCGGGTCAGATAAAGCGACCACGCAAAGTTTGAGCACCAACGGAAGACATTTGGGGGTGCCGGTGTGCCACAAACCAGCATTCGCCGAAACTCGGATTATCGTGAAAAATGTGTTAAAGCTAGTTATTTGAGGCTGAAATCAAACAGGTTGATTCCAGAAATGAGCTCGGACGCGTGATTGAAAAACAGGGAGAAACAGAAACAGGTTCCGGTACGACCTTCTGAACGACTGAAATTGAAGTGTATAATACACGGTTTTTCGGGATTCCGGGGTCCCGGAACAAAATTTTCCGGAAATCGCATAGAAAGTTTCTCGGGTCAGATAAAGCGGCCACGCAAAGTTTCAGCACCAACGGAAGACATTAGGGGGTGCCTGTGTGCCACAAATCAGCATTCGCCGAAACTCGGATTATCGTGAAAAATGTGTTAAAGCTCGTTATTTGAGGCTGAAATCGAACATGTTGATTCCAGAAATGAGCTCGGACGCGTGATTGAAAAACAGGGAGAAAAAGAAACAGGTTCCTGTACGACCTTCTGAACGGCTGAAATTGAAGTGTATAATACACGGTTTTCGGGATTCCGGGGTCCCGGAGCAAAATTCTTCGGAAATCACATAGAAAATTCCTCGGGTCAGATAAAGCGGCCACGCAAAGTTTGAGCACCAACGGAAGACATTTGGGGGTGCCGGTTTGCCACAAACTAGCATTCGCCGAAACTCGGATTCTCGTGAAAAATGTGTTAAAGCTCGTTATTTGAGGCTTAAATTGTAATACTACGGAATTTGTTAAGCTGTATACTAGACCTAGTAGTGTTAATTGTGGAATTTGTTTTGGTTCTGCCGAGGAATACTCGGCCGAGTATGGAGAATACTCGACCGAGTAGAGGATACTCGGCCGAGTATAGCTTTACTCGACCGAGTATCCGGTCTGGCGAGCGTTATTTTATCGGTTGATTAGGGAATGTTTGGGGTTATTTTATATTCGACGTCAGTTTCTAAAACATCATTTCCAACCCTAATCATTTTACGATCACTCCCTAATCACTCCCTAATCATCCCCTAATCTCGTTGTGTGTGCAATCGTCGTGGTCCTTGCGTATAATCTCTTATTCTACTGTTGGTAAGTTTCACTTCCATGTCATTGGTATTCTTTTGGGGTTACTGTTTATATGGAATTGGGAAATATGGGGGATCGTGCAATATGTAATTGTGTTATGCGGTTATTGTATAGGAGAAGACTTCGTAGAGGAGCCTTTCTGATTGTTCGGTTTCCGTTCTACTGTTGATTTCTAAGGTAAGGTTTTACCTACTCAGTTTACTATTCATTGTTTAAGACATGATTGTTTTGTAATTATTGTTATCTGCTGATCATCGGAGAATGGGTGTTGTTGTGACGGTGTTGGTGTGGAGATGTTGTGACAGCTGTGATGCTGTGTGATTGTGATTGTGGTGGAGTCACTTGCGGGAGTGGCTTCACACCCTAGTTCGCCCTCCGTGGAACCCGCCACGGGAGGGGATGTGCACATTAAGGGACAGGGATTGTTAGTCGCTCGTTGATGAGCTGGACTAGGTGGGGATGGGTCATGCGGTCACCCATCAAGCGGCGAGGATTACCTGTTGCGATGGGTAATCTGGCGGGCTACACACTTCGGTGTGTAGTCGGTTCTTGTGTGAGATCGGGAGACGGGGATGGAGGATGATCGATTGGTTACTTGATGCACTTGTTGTCTTACTTTGGTTATGCGGCCCGACCCCGTTGTTGTTTTGTAAAACTGCGGTGATCCATTCGGGGATGGTGAGCAGATTGTGACAGGTGATACACTTATTGAGCTTGGGGCAGTCATGGGAGAGTCACCACGCTGGATTAGATGTCACCGCCACGAGTCTTAGTTATTGCTTTTGGTAGTTGTTACCATTTGGATAATTCGTTTATTGGATTTTTGGAGACTATGTAACTTTTATAATTACCGTACATTAATAAATGTGTTTGGACTGTTGCTTTTGATATATAAAAGTTGTGATGGCTATCGATGTGGTTGTTGTGCACTGTGCACGGTAATTTGTGTTGTGATACGAGTATTTTGTGTTGTCATAGATTGTTGTTTGTTTACTGCTATTTCTTGTCAGTGTCGGTCGGGGCATATAGACCGTTGTGTTGTTTCCCGATGTTTCTTACCAGTGTCGGTATGGGTATGACCCTATTGGTTTTTATAGAGTATGATATGAGAGAGAGTTGGGTATGGTTCTGTTGTTGTCATGGCATGGTAATATTCTGTTAATGGGGCACAGTTGTGAGAGTTTGTTGGAGTACTTTTGATCTTGGGTTAGATGAGGCATTGGTGAACATAGTTGTGGAAAGAAATTGTGGAACATGTGTGGTATTGAACTTGAAGCTACGGGAGGTTTAACACCTTTTATTGGGGCAGTGAGTACGGAGTTTTGGGATTTAGTATCATGTCAAGTCAAGGGTGAGTTTTGTGGTAATAAAAGAGATGGACTTGATGAATCGGATCTTTACACCGTTCTTGGACAGGTTTGTGGTTGTTTTCATCGATGACATCTTAGTCTATTCTAAGACTAAGGAAGAACATGAGGAGCACTTGAGGATAGTCTTGCAGACTCTGAGAGAGAATCAACTTTATGCCAAGCTATCTAAGTGCGAGTTCTGGCGGGAGGATGTGGCTTTTCTGGGTCATGTGATATCTAAGAAGGGGGTGTCTATGGATCCTAGTAAGATTGAGGCCGTGACCAAGTGGGAATCACCGAAGAATGTTGCTGAGATTCAGAGTTTCTTAGGCCTTGCTGGCTACTACAGGAGATTTGTGAAAGATTTCTCTACCATAGCACGGCCTATGACATCCTTGATGAGGAAAGAGACCATATTTGTGTGGGATGAGAGTTGTGAGACGGCGTTTCAGACCTTAAAGGAACGCTTGACCACAACTCCTGTTCTAGCATTGCCAGAGGGATGTGAAAACTTTGAGGTATATACCGATGCTTCAAAGAATGGTCTTGGTTGTGTTTTGATGCAGGCAGGGAAAGTCATAGCATATGCTTCGAGGCAGCTTTAACCATATGAAGAGAATTACCCTACTCATGATCTGGAGCTGGGTGCAGTTGTTTTCGCTCTAAAGATTTGGAGGCACTACCTTTATGGAGCAACCTTTAAGGTGTTTTCTGATCATAAGAGCTTAAAATATATCTACACTCAGAAGGAGCTTAACATGCGACAGAGACGGTGGATGGAGCTTATCGGAGATTATGATATGGAGATCATCTATCATGAGGGTAAGGCTAATGTTGTTGCAGATGCTTTGAGTAGGAAGAGCGTTCATTCGCTATGTACAGCCATGTCTTTGCTAAAGCTGAGGGATGAGGTGTCTAAGATGGGGATCTTTATGTTAAGGAAGGGAGATACCATCGGGGATTTAACGATCGAGCCAGAGTTATATGAGAACATCAAGAGTAAACAGGAGCTTGATCCTAAGATACAGGAGTGGAAGTCAAGAGTAGAGAGTGGGACGGTTTCCAGGTTTTCTATCCATACAGATGGGAGTGTTCGTTTTGATGGGAGATGGTGTGTTCCTGAGGATGCAGAGTTGAGGAGAGTGATCTTGACGGAGGCTCATTGCACTCCTTATTCGGTTCACCCGGGTGGTGACAAGCTTTACAAAGACCTTAAGAAGACTTTCTGGTGGCCCAACATGAAGAGGGATGTAGCTGAGTTTGTGGCTAGATGCTTGACCTACCATAGGGTCAAAGGTGAGCATAGGAGACCACAGGGTAAGATTCAGTCCTTGGAGGTACCCGAGTGGAAATGGGAGTCCATTTCTATGGATTTCATTGTGGGATTGCCTAGGTCACAGCAAGGTAATAACATGATCTGGGTGATTGTCGATCGGTTAACCAAGTCAGCTCACTTTATTCCTATGAAAGATACTTGGTCTAAGATGCAGCTGGCACTGGGTTACAGGAGGCATGTGGTACGGTTACATGGTATACCCAAAGATATCGTTTCTGATCGTGATGCGAGGTTCATATCCAAGTTTTGGCAAGAACTGCAGGAGTTGATGGGTACAACCTTGAAGATGAGTACAGCCTTGTTGGGAAATGTGTCCTCAACAATAGTGCGATCACATGATTTAAATATCATTATTAAACCTCATTACAAGAATACGAAAGGGATGATACATTACATATATAGTCAACTGGTCCACACATATCGGTAATGATTGGCTGGCTAGAGTTTGACATTACTGTCGTGCGACGGTGGTGATCAGTTGATCCCTTGAGGTCACACCTAAAGGACGATTCCCTTAATTAAAAAGGTTAATTAATTGTAAGCCGATACGGATTAATTGATTCCTTAAAATTGAACAAATTATTATCATAAGAGAGAAATTGACATCTTATTATAATGTGATTAAATGAGATTTTATTTAGTAATTTAAGAAGTTATATTACTAAAAATTAATCGGTGTTTGCGAAACACGCGAGATGAGAATGATAAGTTAGTTATAATTACAAGATATTGTGAATTATACTAACTAGTAATTAAATGACCAGTTTATGAGAAAGTAATTTTAAATTACTAGTCAATTTGTTAAATATGATTTATTTAATTTGTAAATGATATTTAATTTGTTAAATATGCATTTTAAATTAAAACATGACATAAGACATGTCACATGTCACATGACATACAATTGTACAATTGACAAAAATAAAATGGACTCCATATTACACTAGATAAACCGAAATTAGGTGGGGGTTTTAGTGGTTTTTGGTCTTATTCATTTGTCCATGACACTTGATAGTGACTTGACAATGACAAGACCTTACACCATTTGTCTTGTGAAGACAAAAAGAAAAAGAAAATAGTCCTAAGACCCACTATGGCCACCGGTTTTGTGAGGTGAATAAGAGAGGATTTTTCCTCAATAATTGATCACTCTCTCATGTTCTAAGAAAAACATAAACCTCTCTCTTGTTCTTCATAAAACCAAGTTTTATGAATCAAATTTGTTCTTATTAATTACTAATAATACTAGTAGTAGTATATGAGTTTTAGTAATAGATTTTAAGGTAAACTACATGACAAACATCTAGTACATGTTAGTTTGTAGGATTAAGGGATAGTTTTGGGTGCTACTAATTGGAGGGCTTCTAATTTGAAGTCAAGAATGTTCATCCATTAATGGAAAGCTCAAGAACTAACAAGAAGGAGATCTTGTTGGTGCCCATTTGATCGAAATTTATTTGGTGAGAAATTGATTTTCTTATCTCTTTTATTTTAGTTTGCATGCATAAGATCTAGAATTTATTTTATGACTAAATAAATTTGAAACATATAAAGAATATGTTGAATAATGAGATATAGATTTCTAACAAGCCTTTCATCCGGCAACCGATGGTCAGACATAACGAACCATCAAGACCTTAGAGGACATGTTGAAGCCTTGTGTCATGGAGTTTGGGGGCAGCTGGGAAGACAGGCTTGATCTGATCGAGTTTTCATACAACAATAGTTATCATACGAGTATCGGTATGGCTCCTTTTGAGGCTTTGTATGGCCGGAAGTGCCGAAGTCCAGTTTGTTGGGATGATAGTTCTGAGACAGTGGTTTTAGGGCCACAGCTGGTACAAGATATGGTTGAGAAAGTTCAGTTAATTCGACAAAAGATGAGAGCAGCTCAAGATCGTCAGAAGAGTTATGCCGATTTACACCGCAGGGACATTGAGTTCGCAGTAGGTGACAAGGTCCTTTTGAAAGTGTCACCTATGCGAGGTGTGATGAGGTTTGGGAAGAAAGGTAAGCTAAGTCAGAAATTTATAGGTCCTTATGAGATTTTGGACCGTATAGGCGAAGTAGCCTACAGATTAGCTTTATCACCAGCTTTGGATAGAGTCCACAATGTTTTCCATGTTTCCCAGCTTCGGAAGTATGTGAGTGATCCATCGCACATCCTTGAGATGGAGAACATCGAGCTTGATGAATCCTTGTCCTACGCCGAGGTTCCTAAAGAGATTCTTGATCGCAAGGTTCGTAAGACAAGGACGAAAGATCATAGATCCATATTAGACTCTCTAATAAAATTAATTTATCTCATAAATTGTTATTTAGGTGATCTATATAACATGCATGCTAATATGAAAGCATAAAAAGAAAGTATAAGGAAAAACAATTTCCTTACATTGAATTTGTGGTAAAAAGGGCACAAGCTAGTTCACCTTACTAGTTTGTTCTTGAGCTTAAACCAAATGGAAGATCCTCCTTGCAAATCTTCAATAAGAAGATCTCCTTCTTGTTGCACCTAAGAACTAACCCAATAATAATAACAAGTATGAACTAGTAACTTGTTAATATGAACCCTTGATAATAATTAGTAATATTACTAACTAATCTTAGTAATATTAGTAGTGATGTATTATTATTTTTAGAGAGATAGAGGAAAAATGTTCACATGCAAAGTAGTGGAGTGTGTAAAAGTGGTAGAGTGAAAATGTGAACAATATATGGAGTGTAGGGAAGGGAAGTGGCGGGTGGATGAGTGTTCAAGTGGACAATTTTTGTCTTATAATTTTATCTTACATCACATGCAAAATCTTGTATAAGATAAATTATGGTAGTATACAAAATAAGGTAAAATGATTATGTGAGTAATCATCCACTACACTTATTTTACACGGTCCACTTGACCATTTACGGGTCCATGTTGGTCCTTATATTTGTCGCACAAATCCTTGTAATTTTTATTTTAAACATCGTATCATGTTTAAATATTTCCATAATTAATTCGTCCAATTCACTCCGTAAATATACGTGTACCACTACACATATTATTTACGTACTAATATTAATCACATTAATCAATTAGTACAATTTTAGTAAATTAACAGTTAATTAACTAAAACCCGTTTCCCAAAACTTATTATTTAATTATCACATAATTAAATAACTGCCGCTCCTCGAGTTCGCAACTCGAAATCTCTCTAAAAATAATCGACTAACCTCTTAGTCTATAAATCAAGGGACTAAACAAATTGTATCTCATACAATTAATTAGTTATCAATTGGGGTTCGTTCCTTTAGGTGTGACCGAAAGGGGTCAGTTGATCACCGTCGTCTCACGACAATAACGTCAAACTCTAGTCAGCTAACCGTTATCGATTTACGTTAATCAACTGACGAGGATCAAATAATTAAATATCTGATGATATTCCATTAATGAGATTTATTATGTTAACGCACTATTGTGGAGGACACTAACTCCAACAATCTCCCACCTGTCCGACACAAGGTGTGCGCTACCAATTCTCTTGTCCGTTTTAATCTCCCACTCAATGCAAGGTGTCTTTCAGGTCGCACTTGCACATGAACACATCGCGAGTGGTTTTCTCGATCGGGAGTGTGACTACCTGACCGGAAAAATCTCTCACATATTACTTCCGAGCGTGGCCACGCATTTGTAGTCATTAAATCCTCGAGTGGCCTTGAGATATAGTTACCCAACGTGGGTGGACAATTCATGTATGCCCTATCTATCCTATTGCACAATACAGATCACCATGACCTAGTAAATGCCCTTTTGGCCTCCTTTCACGGCACGACCTGGGACAAAAACCAAAGTCACTCGGAAACAGCACTTTCTCAGATAATAGTCTCCAGTCAAAAGAATCGACTCATTAGAACATCTTAGAGATCCCCGCCACGACCAGGCGTCTATAATAGAACTTAGGTACTCTCTAAATGGTCACTGTCCGGCAAAGTGTCACACACTCTGCCTATGTAATCGACCAGTCATCACATATGACCTTATGGTGTTGAACAACCATCAATCGACTTACAATCTAGTCACTCCAAGACGTCACCTCATTAAGTGACTAGGGACAAAATACAATGTTCATCTTATTCACTTGAATAGTGTTCAACATTGTCTCCACAACTTATTCAGATAAACAAGGTATTAAAATTTAGTCACACTAAATAAAAAAATTCATAAAAGAAATGAATGTGAAAACAATGAATGTGATTATCATATATATAATAAAAAATACACTATCCAATTATTACATATCCATAATCTTAAGAAAATATGGTACTCGTCTCAATCCCATAGCGACGACATGACCATCATGCTTAGCCTTTGATAAAGGCTTGGTTAAAGGATCAGCAATATTATCATATGTCCGAACCTTACAAATGTCAATTTCCTTCCTTTCCACATAATCTCTAATTACATGGTATTTCCTTTCAATGTGTCTAGATTTGTTACTAGACTTAGGCTCTTTGGCTTGAAAAATAGCTCCACTGTTATCACAATATCGAGTGATAGGATCTTTGGCGGAATGGACTACTCCTAGCCCCTCCATGAATTGCCTAATCCAAACAGCTTCCTTCGCAGCCTCAGACGATGTAAGGTACTCAGCCTCTGTTGTAGAATCCGAAGTAATACTTTGCTTGAAGTTCTTCCAGCAAACAGCTCCTCCATTTAGCATAAACACATAGCCGGATTGGGATTTCATGTCATCCCGATCGGTTTGGAAACTTGCGTCCGTGTAACCTCTTACACGCAACTCAGTTTCTCCTCCAAACACTAAGAACAAATCCTTAGTCCTTCTCAAGTACTTAAGGATGTTCTTTACGGCTATCCAGTGACTCTGACCAGGCTTGGCTTGATACTGACTTGTCATGCTCAAGGCATACGCAACGTCGGGACGAGTGCAAATCATAGCATACATGATAGACCCAACAGCGGAAGCATAAGGGAAGGTCTTCATGTGTTCAATTTCCTTAGGGGTAGAGGGAGACTGTGACTTGCTCAAAGTAATCCCTTGGCCCATAGGTAGAAATCCTCTCTTGGAGTCTTTCATATTGAACTGGTCAAGAAGCTTATATGGCTCATTTGACGGTATCATATTGGAGTGTTCCTTTGTGTTTTTGAAAACTCTTTTCGCAAACTTTTGAATTACTTTTGAGTAATTAAAACTAATATGTCATCTTCATGACGGAGGTGTCACTTCCGAAATCAAGACTCTCTTGATAAAATGTGACTCCCTTTTAAACTCGTAATAAGAGTTTGAAACAAGAAAACCCCTTTTTAACATGTATGGACGTTAATTAAGTTGTATAATAACCGCAAAAATTGTTGTAAGCTTATGTAGGTGAATTGGTAAATCATGTTACCAATCATTAATTCCTTCAAGGAAACCGCTTCCTATGAAAGAATGAAACGAGTATAATTAATAGAGGATGAAAGGAGGATGAAGTGCGCGATGTCATACATTTATGAGTATGAGCGAAAAATAGGAAAAATTTAACATTCAATGTTTTAAAAAATACTTGTGAAAACATGTTCAACAAGTTTTAGCATTTATATAATGATCTCCCACTAAATTATATAAATGATTCCAAGACCCAAATATTAAACAAAAATGAGCATCGCTTGGGCGAAACATCCCATAATTGTGTAAATTCGGTAAGTCACGTTGACTAATTCTACCTCTAGAACTCTTGGTCGACGAATTTCCTTAAATCCATCTACTAGCCCCGGAACACAAGACCGTATTATATCCCGTTGAGTCCAACCAATTTTAGCGTGTGATAACCGCTTACCACCCTACTTACTCAAGGTAAAAAGAGAACACCCCGCTTGGGCGAGCGTGGCTCTAATGAACAAGAGATTCATAGGTGTTACTAATTGGTAAGGCTAATCTTAATTTTAGTTATGTGATAGATCTTGTCAATTTAGTCATAAATTCCCTATAAGTGAACTAAGTCGGTGAATGTAAATGACGTGAATTGACAATCGTGAAGATAAAATGCATGTGAATGGCGATTTTGGCATGCACGAAAATAAAACAAGCAAACATGTAAGCATATGAATAAATCCTAGTATGGTCTCCTAGTTAATAAAAACTAGTCTATTACATTTCGGAAACCAACTCCTTGGTCCCTTGCCCCTTCATTCCAAAAGTGGCTTTTCCTTGTGGGATTTGGAACACCTTCCAAAAATAGACTCCGTCTCGTTGTAATCCGTCTTTAGGAAACGCCGGTAAAAATAACTATTTCAATTGAATTACATAGCTATTCCTATTATACATTAATTAATAAAATAAATAAAGTATTAATTAATTACAAACCGACGATACGAGATCGTATTTAATTACAAACAAATCGATATTCTCATTCATTTCGGGTAATAACGATTAAAATTAACTAGGCCATAGGTACAACAAGATAAATACTTTAAATAAATGGCAATCATTCATTCAACTTAAATAAATATGCTTAAAATGCTGTAAAATCATGCCAAAATCGCCCTATCTATCAATCGTTGGTATCCATCTCGGTTTTTGTGGATTTAATCGATTTTTAACATGTAAAAATCTATAATCAACTCTTAAATCTCATTTAAGTCCAAACTAATTGTCCAAACTTTTTTGAACCTCAAAATTAGTCCTCACTAATTTTATGATAAATAATTAGTTTGATTTGGTGATATTTTGCTAATTTAAATCGGTAAAATCATAATTTTTAAGTAAAAATCCAAAATAATTGAAAAATTACCCAAAAAATTGAAACAAAATTTTTTAGTATTCTGGAACACTCCCAAGAACACCAAAATGTCAGAAAAAGTGCCCAAAAATTCCGGATAAATTTTATGAAGAAAAAGATCGATATTTATCGGTTTTTAACCACTAAAACCAATAAACATCAAAACAAAGTGAAAACACACATCTACTCAAAGGATAGGCTAGTTCCACTATCTTGGTATGAGATATCAAGTATGGGTCATTTCTTTGTAAAGAAGTTTAGATGAATTGATAAAACGTAAGACGTCTAGCATAGGACATTTTGTATCGAAATGGTGCTAGAGTAGCAATGATTTCGATAGGGACAAATGTACCTAAATTTAGTTTTAAAAGAATGTAATCATCTATGTTTATACATAGAAGGCATCACTCATGTGATTTAAAACAAAATGTTGTACCTACTCCTATGATGACTTGGTGGTTGGTTTAGACCACTCAAGTTAGAGGAATTTTATATTCTTCACGAAAACTAAATATTATATTATCTTGTAGATTTTAATGTCTCTATTACCAGTGAACCCAATTGATCAAACCTCAAGTAAATTCGTTTCAAACGAGTAAACGAAAAGCACATTGAACAACCATTTGATTGTGAGTCTTATGGTATGTGTGCATGTATTATGTTTTCTTTTGTAGAAAAGAAACACAATAGTGAGGTGATTGACCATATACATACGGATGTGTAAGGCCGATAGTTGGTAATATACATACTTGGTTACTTTTACCGTATTGTTAAGTAGATATGAAAACCTCGTATCTATTTAATAAGACATAAAAGTGATTTTTGAAACATGGAATATTTTCAAAATGAAGTAGTAAACCAAAAGCACGTCAAGATCAAGATGTTGATCGGAAGTTTCAAAGTAATGACTTTGAAGATCAAATGGGTAATATCAAGTAATAATCTTGATAATCACTAAGAAGATTGTGAACCAGTTCACATAATACCTTCTCCTTGGGACACCATAGAGTATGGTGTAGTCAAGTATATAAACCGAACTTTATGAGATATAGTTTGAGGTTTTTCGCAATTTTTGTAAGCTATTTTATCACTAAAAGTTTAAAACCCGACTATAATAGCCTAAATGACTCCATATGAGATATGGATAGGGAGAGTCCCTAACTTGTCTTATTATACGTTTGGTTAGAACCAATTTATGTATTTGTGAGGGTTATCCAAAATTGAACCACTTGGTTTTTACTCCTCCAAAACGAGAACAAAGAGTTTGTGGCTAAAAATATTGTCTTTCCAGAAAGATTTTCAATTTCTAGAAGACAGAGTGGGAGAAATTTTGAACTTGCGGAAGTCCAAGACCCACAAACTGAGTACAATGCAAGAAGACGTTATTTATTGAGGCTCAGTGGTGAGTATAATGCAAGAAGACGTTCTTTATTGTGGCTCAGTGGTTATTTGGAGATAATTTTGCGATAATATTACGTTACTTTTCAAAAGTGACGAATCTTAAACCCTTATCAAAGGCTTTTCTATAGTAGGAACTCTATGTGATGGCGTGTCATCATGCAATTCGAATTGATCTCTTTGGACATGTTGCGATAAGGAAGGAAACACGAGATGTTTTCGAGACTTGATTTAAGGTGAATACCTTGGTTGGTTACCTTGATCTTGTCGTAAAGGTTACATAAGATGTTTAAAATTTGGGTTAGTTATAGAGAGTTTTGTGACAACCCAAATGCCTTTATCAATTTGTATGTTCTTAGCAATATAGCTTCTCATGAGGATGAGATTCGGCAAATGAATAATGAAACTTTCTCCTTGGGAGAAGTTTTGTTGATGTTGTCAATGCTAAGAAGCCTAGCATGCTTGAAAGATCCCTTTTGTGATCTATATACGTCAAAGAGTTGGAACTTTGAGTTCAATCATGTAGTCTATCAAAATGGTATTACTCGAGTGTCGAGGTACCATGATGATACATGGAGTTTAGTGGGAGCTAAAGTAAGTTTCTTAGTCTAAATATGTGCTTGACATATTAGTGACTAGAAATGTAGCTAAGGTGATGTTTCTTAGTCTAAATATGTGTTTGACATATTAGTGACTAGAAATATTCTCGGGTGAATATTTGAGAGTAGCATGGCGCATCATAAATATCTGGATCTAATGAGATAGATCTCCATGGATATTAGCATTATAGTCAAGAGACTTATGTGATAAGATTCTTGACTCGTTCAAGTTGTCGATAAATAAATATGATCTCTTGTGCTTCCGCTGCAGGATCTATTAAATATGCTAAAAGCTTCTCTCGTCGGAACTTATCATGTTGAGAATATGAGAACTCATTACCAATCATTTCCTAGTGAGTGTCACTAGATGATTATAAAGAGCATCCTTGAGTACTTGAGAAGCACTGAGGATTTACTCTTGTTGTTTGGAGGAATTTATGAATTTCGTGTAAAAGGATTACACGGAAACATTCCTACGCTTATTAGATGTTATGGGCCTCGTTAAGGAATGGTTAGCATATAAGAGTGCTATGTGCATAAAGAATAATATGTATAAGAAGTTATACATATGTGTATAAGAAGTTATACATGTATAAAGCAAACATGTATGAGGAGTCATACATAAAAGATGTCATATGAAGGATGTGTATGTATAAGTGTTATACGTACAAATCATGAACAAAAGCTAAGTACATTACAACATCCGATGTTGTAAAAGAGATAGTTGATAACCGGAATTTAATGGGACTAGAGTAGTTCTGTTAGCCGAATATCGTATCCCAAGAGACTGTGAAAACAGTGGGAGTGTTTGACTGGCTTTAGAACCAGAGTCTAAAACTTGTTTACACATGTGCTTAGAAAGGCTCTATGTGATGAAAAGATTGCATAGAACAAAGGAAAATAGCAATGGAAATTAGAGTGATGCAACTGTTGCTAATCCTCTAACCAAAGCCGTTGGCATAAGGTAGACATGATGGTTATGTCATCTCCATGTGAATTGAGGAGTATACCTAAATTGCTAAAGATCGTTATGTAAATATTGGATAGAGTATTGATATTTACATAGGTAATGATCACATTCATTGTTAGAGTTTCATTAAGAACCCAATTATTCAGTTTGACTGAAAACATTGAATACCTTGTTTATCTGAATAAGTTGTGGAGACAATGTTGAACAATATTCAAGTGAATAAGATGAACATTGTATTTTGTCCCTAGTCACTTAATGAGGTGACGTCTCAGAGTGACTAGATTGTAAGTCGATTGATGGTTGTTCAACACCATAAGGTCATATGTGATGACTGGTCGATTACATAGGCAGAGTGTGTGACACTTTGCCGGACAGTGACCATTTAGAGAGTCCCTAAGTTCTATTATAGACGCCTGGTCGTGGCGGGGATCTCTAAGATGTTCTAATGAGTCGATTCTTTTGACTGGAGACTATTATCTGAGAAAGTGATGTTTCCGAGTGACTTTGGTTTTTGTCCTAGGTCGTGCCGTGAAAGGAGGCCAAAAGGGCATTTACTAGGTCATGGTGATCTGTATTGTGAATAGGATAGATAGGGCATACATGAATTGTCCACCCACGTTGGGTAACTATATCTCAAGGCCACTCGAGGATTTAATGACTACAAATGCGTGGCCACGCTCAGAAGTAATCTGTGAGAGATTTTTCCGGTCAGGTAGTCACACTCCCGATCGAGAAAACCACTCGCGATGTGTTCATGTGCAAGTGCGACCTGAAAGACACCTTGCATTGAGTGGGAGATTAAAACGGACAAGAGAATTGGTAGCGCACACCTTGTGTCGGACAAGTGGGAGATTGTTGGAGTTAATGTCCTCCACAATAGTGCGTTAACATAATAAATCTCATTAATGGAATATCATCAGATATTTAATTATTTGATCCTCGTCAGTTGATTAACGTAAATCGATAACGGTTGGCTGACTAGAGTTTGACGTTATTGTCGTGAGACGGCGGTGATCAACTGACCCCTTTCGGTCACACCTAAAGGAACGAACCCCAATTGATAACTAATTAATTGTATGAGATACAATTTGTTTAGTCCCTTGATTTATAGACTAAGAGGTTAGTCGATTAATTTTAGAGAGATTTCGAGTTGCGAACTCGAGGCGCGGCAGTTATTATTTAATTATGTGATAATTAAATAATAAGTTTTGGGAAACGGGTTTTAGTTAATTAACTGTTAATTTACTAAAATTGTACTAATTGATTAATGTGATTAATATTAGTACGTAAATAATATGTGTAGTGGTACACGTATATTTACGGAGTGAATTGGACGAATTAATTATGGAAGTATTTAAACATGATACGATGTTTAAAATAAAAATTACACGGATTTGTGCGACAAATATAAGGACCAACATGGACCCGTAAATGGTCAAGTGGACCGTGTAAAATAAGTGTAGTGGATGATTACTCACATAATCATTTTACCTTATTTTGTATACTACCATAATTTATCTTATACAAGATTTTGCATGTGATGTAAGACAAAAATTATAAGACAAAAATTGTCATGTCGTCGCTATGGGATTGAGACGAGTACCAGATTTTCTTAAGATTATGGATATGTAATAATTGGATAGTGTATCTTTTATTATATATATGATAATCACATTCATTGTTTTCGCATTCATTTCTTTTATGAATTTTTTTATTTAGTGTAACTAAATTTTAATACCTTGTTTATCTGAATAAGTTGGGGAGACAATGTTGAACACTATTCAAGTGAATAAGATGAACATTGTATTTTGTCTCTAGTCACTTAATGAGGTGACGTCTCGGAGTGACTAAATTGTAAGTCGATTGATGGTTGTTCAACACCATAAGGTCATACGTGATGACTAGTCGATTACATAGGCAGAGTGTGTGACACGTTGCTGGACAGTGACCATTTAGAGAGTCCCTAAGTTCTATTATAGACGCCTGGTCGTGGCGGGGATCTCTAAGATGTTCTAATGAGTCGATTCTTTTGACTGGAGACTATTATCTGAGCAAGTGCAGTTTCCTAGTGACTTTGGTTTTTGTCCTAGGTCGTGCCGTGAAAGGAGGCCAAAAGGGCATTTACTAGGTCATGGTGATCTGTATTGTGCAATAGGATAGATAGGGCATACAGGAATTGTCCACCCACGTTGGGTAACTATATCTCAAGGCCACTCGAGGAGTTAATGACTACAAATGCGTGGCCACGCTCGGAAGTAATATGTGAGAGATTTTTCCGGTCAGGTAGTCACACTCCCGATCGAGAAAACCACTCGCGATGTGTTCATGTGCAAGTGCGACCTGAAAGACACCTTGCATTGAGTGGGAGATTAAAACAGACAAGAGAATTGGTAGCGCACACCTTGTGTCGGACAAGTGGGAGATTGTTGGAGTTAGTGTCCTCCACAATAGTGCGTTTACATAATAAATCTCATTAATGGAATATCATCAGATATTTAATTATTTGATCCTCGTTAGTTGATTAACGTAAATCAATAACGGTTGGCTGACTAAAGCTTGACGTTATTGTCGTGAGACGGCGGTGATCAACTGACCCCTTTCGGTCACACCTAAAGGAACGAACCCCAATCTTCAACTTTTTGCATACAATCGGTAGAAAACATGCATGAACTACCATAAAAAATCCATGCACCGAAACAACTATTAACTATTTTTAGTCAATTTTTAACTAAAATACGGCATTTTGACTCGGTTTTCTACCAAAAATCATTAAAAATAGCAAAATAACTTCATAAATCACCAAAAAATACCACAAACCTTTTGAGATCAGTAGGTATGCATGTCCCAAAAATTTCGTGCTAAAACCTCTTCTAACAAAATTTTTGAGTTTTTATAAATTATCTCATAATTCATTAATATGCTTAAAATCAACATGCAAATTACAAGCCTAAGCTCCGATACCACTTGAAATATCATAGATCCATATTAGACTCTCTAATAAAAATTAAATTATCTCATAATTTGTCATTTAGGTGATCTACGTAACATGCATGCTAATATGAAAGCATAAAAATGAAAGTATAAGGAAAAACAATTTCCTTACATTGATTTTGTGGTAAAAAGGGCACAAACTAGTTCACCTTACTAGCTTGTTCTTGAGCTTTATACCAAATGGATGATCCTCCTTGCAAATCTTCAAAAAGAAGATCTCCTTCTTGTTGCACCCAAGAACTTACCCAAAAATAATAACAAGTATTTTACTAGAACTTGTTAATATTATACCCTTGATCTTATTTGTAATATTACTAACAAGTCTTAGTAATAAAATTTATTTACTAACAAGTCTTAGTAAAGATGAGTATTATATTTAGAGAGAAGAAAAAGACCAAATGATATCACATGCAAAAATGCACAAGTGAATGTTGTAGTGTGTCAAAATGAACAAACAATTTGGTCTATTAAGGGGACAAAAACCGGTTGGAGTGTGGTGAGGAAGAGTGTTTAATTGTCTTATATTATTTTATCTTACATCACATGCAAAATCATTTATAAGATAACTTATGGTAGTATATAAAGTAAGGTGAAATGATTATGTTCCTAATCATCCAATACTCTATTTTACACGGTCCACTTGCCCATATACGGGTCCATGTTGGTTCTTATATTTGTCGCACAAATACGTGTAATTTTATTTTAAACATCGTTTCATGTTTAAATACTTCCATAATTAATTCGTCCAAATCACTCCGTAAATATACGTGTACCACTACACATATTATTTACGTACTAATTTTAGTGACATTAATCAATTAGTACAATTTCAGTTAATTAACAATTAATTAACTAAAACCCGTCTCCCAAAATTTATTATTCAATTATCACATAATTAAATAATAACTGCCGTTCTTCGAGTTCGCAACTCGAATTCTCTCTTAAAATAATTGACTAACCTTTCAGTCTACAAATCAAGGGACTAAATAAATTGCATCTCATACAATTAATTAGTTGTCGATTGGGTTCGTTCCTTTAGGTGTGACCGAAAGGGGTCAGTTGATCACCGCCGTCTCACGACAATAACGCCAAACTCTAGTCAGCCAACCGTTATTGATTTACGTTAATCAACTAACGAGGATCAAATAATTAAATATCTGATGATATTCCATTAATGAGATTTATTATGTAAACGCACTATTGTGGAGGACACTAACTCCAACAATCTCCCACTTGTCCGACACAAGGTGAAAGATCATAGATCCATATTAGATTCTCTAATAAAATTAATTTATCTCATAAATTGTTATTTAGGTGATCTATGTAACATGCATGCTAATATGAAAGCATAAAAAGAAAGTATAAGGAAAAACAATTTCCTTACATTGAATTTGTGGTAAAAAGGGCACAAGCTAGTCCACCTTACCAGTTTGTTCTTGAGCTTAAACCAAATGGAAGATCCTCCTTGCAAATCTTCAATAAGAAGATCTCTTTCTTGTTGCACCCAAGAACTAACCCAATAATAATAACAAGTATGAACTAGTAACTTGTTAATATGAACCCTTGATAATAATTAGTAATATTACTAACTAATCTTAGTAATATTAGTAGTGATGTATTATTATTTTTAGAGAGATAGAGGAAAAATGTTCACATGCAAAGTAGTGGAGTGTGTAAGAGAGGTAGAGTGAAAATGTGAACAATATATGGAGTGTAGGGAAGGGAAGTGGCGGGTGGATGAGTGTTCAAGTGGACAATTTTTGTCTTATAATTTTATCTTACATCACATGCAAAATCTTGTATAAGATAAATTATGGTAGTATACAAAATAAGGTAAAATGATTATGTGAGTAATCATCCACTACACTTATTTTACACGGTCCACTTGACCATTTACGGGTCCATGTTGGTCCTTATATTTGTCGCACAAATCCGTGTAATTTTTATTTTAAACATCGTATCATGTTTAAATACTTCCATAATTAATTCGTCCAATTCACTCCGTAAATATACGTGTGTACCACTACACATATTATTTACGTACTAATATTAATCACATTAATCAATTAGTACAATTTTAGTAAATTAACAGTTAATTAACGAAAACCCGTTTCCCAAAACTTATTATTTAATTATCACATAATTAAATAATAACTACCGCTCCTCAAGTTCGCAACTCGAAATCCCTCTAAAAATAATCGACTAACCTCTTAGTCTATAAATCAAGGGACTAAACAAATTGTATCTCATACAATTAATTAGTTATCAATTGGGGTTCGTTCCTTTAGGTGTGACCGAAAGGGGTCAGTTGATCACCGCCGTCTCACGACAATAACGTCAAACTCTAGTCAGCCAACCGTTATCGATTTACGTTAATCAACTGACGAGGATCAAATAATTAAATATCTGATGATATTCCATTAATGAGATTTATTATGTTAACGCACTATTGTGGAGGACACTAACTCCAACAAAGGAATGGTGAGACGGTCTTACTCAAGGTACTTTGGTCTAATCACAATGTGGAAGAAGCCACATGGGAACCCGAGTAAGCCATGCGAGAACATTTTCCTAGTGTTTTTGAACAGGTATGTTTGGTTACGGGGACGTAACCATTGTCTATTAAGGGGGTAGGAGATGGTCGCGTGTGTGTTTTGTTTTATTTTGAATCGGGTTAGTGAGTCGTGTGGTGTCTTGTGTGGTTCTTTGGCATTGATAGATGTTTGTTGGTGTAGTCTTTTGCTTGTGTAGTGTCTTGTTTTAGGGTGGAGTGTGAACTTCGGGACGAAGTTCTTTTTAAGGGGGGAAGACTGTAATACTACGGAATTTGTTAAGCTGTATACTCGACCGAGTAGAGCCTACTCGGCCGAGTAGTGTTAATTGTGGAGTTTATTTTGGTTCTGCCGAGGAATACTCGGCCGAGTATGGAGAATACTCGACCGAGTAGAGGATACTCGGCCGAGTATAGCTTTACTCGACCGAGTATCCGGTCTGGCGAGAGTTATTTTATCGGTTGATTAGGGAATGTTTAGGGTTATTTTATATTCGACGTCAGTTTCTAAAACATCATTTCCAACCCTAATCATTTTACGATCACTCCCTAATCATCCCCTAATCTCGTTGTGTGTGCAATCGTTGTGGTCCTTGCGTATAATCTCTTATTCTACTGCTGGTAAGTTTCACTTCCATGTCATTGCTATTCTTTTGGGGTTACTGTTTATATGGAATTGGGAAATATGGGGGATCGTTGATATAAGAATTTGTCGTCACTTCCCAATCAAAAACAATTTATAAAGAACCCAAATTAAGTAGTATAATTAGGGTGTCGAACACAAAGATGGCGGGGGTGTATACTTAGTCCGTTTAAGTCCCAATTTAGCCTAATAAATGAAGGAGCTTTGATTAATGGTAAACTAAGATGCAATTAAGGAATAAAATTAAACTAAATGAAAATGTAGGTGATCAATATGAGAAAGACTAGAGCTTTCAGGTTCACTCGGGTTATTGGGCATGAAACAAGGCAAATAAGGGAAATAGGTGATTCAAATAGTCAAGGAATTATGCCTAATGTCTTAGGACGTCTAGAAATTCATTAACCCACTTTCATGCGATTAACCAAATCTCGTCACACACATACACAAAGATCATCCAATAGTCTACACACCAAGATTGTTCATCCACTAGTATAGACACCAAGATAACCAAACATGTGAGAAAATACTCAAACTTTCATAGGAGCAATTCTACAAACACTTCATGTGCAAGAAAGTGACAACCATTAAAACACCCAAATCAATATGTTATCAACCCAAATTCACACCCAGCATTAACTGCCCAAGATCCCCCTAAGCTCTAGATGAGGACTACTCACACATGTTTAAGGATGAAAATCTAACAATAAGATGGAACAATACACACACAAACATGTTAAACATAATAAAGATAGAAACTTTGAATGAAAACAACAAGTAATGAACAATAAATGTAAACTAATGAACTAATTGTAAATAAAAGATAAGAATTGTACCAACAAAGAGGAAAGGAACAAACTTGGATAATAATGGAAGATGGATTTTTTCTTGTCTTCTAAATACAACCCAAATGACTAAATGTAAACTATTGAGAAAATGAAGAACTAGCATAAACTAGAGAATAATTAAACTAATAATTAAGGAAAGATTACTTTTTATTGAATGAAAATGAGAGAGTAAATATTAGGGTTCTACAAATATTTGAGAGGAAAATGATAAACTAGTCTAATTTCTCTTCTAATTTCTAAGGTGTAGTGTAATGTGGTGTATTGTGATGTATTTATACTAGTCTAATAATAATAATAATAATAATAATAATAATAATAATAATAATAATGAAAGCTGCGCGCATCCCATTATAAAAAAAAAAAAACAATTTATAAAGTGATGTATTTTCATGTAAACCTTTTATTTTTATTATAATGAAAGCTGCGCGCATCCCATTATAAAAAAAAAAAAAAAAAAAAAAAAAAAAAAAAATAATAATAATAATAATAATAATAATAATAATTAATAATAATAATAATAAAAAAACTAATCCTAATCTCCCTCTAAGACACGACATCATCCCCCAAAAATAAAAAGGGGAAAGTGGAGCTAATTAATTGTGCAAATAAGGGCAAAACAAAAGACGCATAAACCAACAATGAACAATTTGAAACGCAACAGGGGTGTGGGAGCCGGTCCACCGGCCGCCGGCCTGGGCACCGGTAGCGAGACCAATGAAGCAAGGGGCAGAAATTGATGTGATGTGCGTTATGCCGGTAGGCCGACTGCCGGGGCACCGGTAGAGAGCAGCATGATATTGTTGCGAGATTTGAAGAGGTGCGTTGTGCCGGTCTGTCGGCTGCCGGTTGCTATGCCGGTAGCGAGACTTTCACAAAAAGGAGGGGAAATTGATGTTGCGCCTACCGGTAGAGGATGTCGACTGCCGGTTGACCGGCTGAGGATACATGAATGGATTGTGATGCGAGTTTGTGATGGTTTCCACTGATGGTGCTCGGTTGTTGAAGACGGATCATGGTGATGGGACAGTGGACGTAAACGGTGGTCGTTGACAATGGCGATGGAGGTGGTTGATGATGGTGGCTGCTGCTGAGTTGTTATTGTCGAGGTTGGGATTCAGAGGAGAAGCAGGGGAGGATGAAAGTAATGAAAATGATGATGGGGAGTGTTAATGGTGAATGGTGGTAATTGTTGGAGGGCGAAAATGGTGATGATGATGCGATGATGGTGAGTTGTCGCGTGGTGGACGCCGGTCTGAAATCGTGGTGGTTTGTTGATGAATGGCTGATGGATATCGGGGACGAAGGTGATGAATCTGTAGATGTTGGTGATGCAGGTGACTGAAGTGGAAATGGAGATGGTGGAAATGGTGATTAGGTTAAAGGGAAGTGGAGTTGGTGTTGAGCAGCTATGGTGAAGTGATTGCTTGTGAGTTGTTAATGGTGAATTGGGACGTGAAGGATGAGGTTAGTGATGGTGAATAAAGGTTAAACGATAATGGGGATGAATAATGCAGGGAAAGATGACCTGATGATGACAGGTGAAGGAGGTGAAGACAGGGGACGAAAATGGTGAAGGGTGAAATGTGTATTGCTTGTTCAATTGTTGATGGAGGAGTGTAAATCAAAAGTCAAGCCTTTGACTTGGACAATCCTGACTTGTTTCACCTTTGACCGGCTTTGCTCTTCAATTTCCGTCTCCTTTTATTCCAACTTGAATTTCCTCTTTATTATTCCGCCTCACCTACACATTAAATTAATATATTAATAAAATAATAGTAATAATACTAATATTATAATAACGATACGACTAAATATTAATTGTAACTAATACGACTAATTATTATAAATTAGTAATTAAATGAGCTATCAAACAATTAAGCACACAAAATCAAGTCGGAATAAGCTATAAATGCGGGGTAAAATATAGCCAAAATACGACTCATCAATCGTGCAATATGTAATTGTGTTATGCGGTTATCGTATAGGAGAAGACTTCGTAGAGGAGCCTTTCTGATTGTTCGGTTTCCGTTCTACTGTTGATTGCTAAGGTAGGGTTTTACCTACTCAGTTTACTGTTCATTGTTTAAGACATGATTGTTTTGTAATTATTGTTATCTGCTGATCATCGGAGTATGGGTGTTGTTGTGACGGTGTTGGTGTGGAGATGTTGTGACAGCTGTGATGCTGTGTGTTTGTGATTGTGGTGGAGTCACTTGCGGGAGTGGCTTCACACCCTAGTTCGCCCTCCGTGGAACCCGCCACGGGAGGGGATGTGCACATTAAGGGCCAGGGATTGTTAGTCGCTCGTTGATGAGCTGGACTAGGTGGGGATGAGCTGCGGTCACCCACTGGCGGCGAGGATTACCTGTTGCGATGGGTAACCTGGCAGGGCTACACACTTCGGTGTGTAGTCGGTTACTGTGTGAGATCGGGAGACTGCGGATGGAGGATGATCAGCTGGTTACTTGATGCACTTGTTGTCTTACTTTGGTTATGCAGTAACTGACCCCGTTGTTGTTTTGTAAAACCTGCGGTGATCCATTCGGGGATGGTGAGCGATGTGACAGTGATACACTTATTGAGCTTGGGGCAGTCATGGGAGAGTCACCACGCTGGATTAGATGTCACCACCACGAGTCTTAGTTATTGTTTTTGGTAGTTGTTACCATTTGGATAATTCGTTTAATAGATTTTTGGAGACTATGTAACTTTTATAATTACCGTACATTAATAAATGTGTCTGGACTGTTGCTTTTGATATATACTAACCTCGGGCAACCGAGATGGTAACAGCCTTTCATGTTGGGGTAGTCCTGGTGAGGTGCCTTGGTATGAGGGGGTGTTACAGAAATCGAACAGGTTGATTCCAGAAATGAGCTCGGACGCGTGATTGAAAAACAGGGAGAAAAGGAAACAGGTTCCGGTACGACCTTTCGAACGGCTGAAATTGAAGTGTATAATACACGGTTTTTCGGGATTCCGGGGTCCCGGAATAAAATTCTCCGGATATCACATAGAAAGTTCCTCGGGTCAGATAAAGCGGCCACGCAAAGTTTGAGCACCAACGGAAGACATTTTGGGGTGCCGGTGTGCCACAAACCAGCATTCGCCGAAACTCGGATTATCGTGAAAAATGTGTTAAAGCTCGTTATTTGAGGCTGAAATCGAACAGGTTGATTCCTGAAATCGAACAGGTTGATTCCTGAAATGAGCTCGGACGCGTGATTGAAAAACAGGGTGAAAAAGAAACAGGTTTTGATCGACCTTCCGAACGGTGAAATTGAAGTGTATATAATACACGGTTTTTCGGGATTCCGGGGTCCCGGAATAAAATTCTCCGGAAATCACATAGAAAGTTCCTCGGGTCAGATAAAGCGGCCACGCAAAGTTTGAGCACCAACGGAAGACATTTGGGGTGCCGGTGTGCCACAAACCAGCATTCGCCGAAACTCGGATTATCGTGAAAAATGTGTTAAAGCTCGTTATTTGAGGCTGAAATCGAACATGTTGATTCCTGAAATCGAACAGGTTGATTCCTGAAATGAGCTCGGACGCGTGATTGAAAAACAGGGAGAAAAAGAAACGAGGTTACGTACGACCTTACGAACGGTTTGAAATTGAAGTGTATAATACACGGTTTTTCGGGATTCCGGGGTCCCGGAATAAAATTCTCCGGAAATCACATAGAAAGTTCCTCGGGTCAGATAAAGCGGCCACGCAAAGTTTGAGCACCAACGGAAGACATTTGGGGGTGCCGGTGTGCCACCAACCAGCATTCGCCGAAACTCGGATTATCGTGAAAAATGTGTTAAACCTCGTTATTTGAGGCTGAAATCGAACAGATTGATTCCTGAAATCGAACAGGTTGATTCTTGAAATGAGCTCGGACGCGTGATTGAAAAACAGGGAGAAAAAGAAACAGGTTTCGGTACGACCTTCCGAACGGCTGAAATTGAAGTGTATAATACACGGTTTTTTGGGATTCCGGAGTTCCGGAATAAAATTTTCCGGAAATCACATAGAAAGTTCCTCGGGTAAGATAAAGCGGCCACGCAAAGTTTGAGCACCAACGGAACACATTTGGGGGTGCCGGTGTGCCACAAACCACCATTCGTCGAAACTCGGATTATCGTGAAAAATGTGTTAAATCTCGTTATTTGAAGCTGAAATCGAACAGGTTGATTCCTGAAATCGAACAGGTTGATTCCTGAAATGAGCTCGGACGCGTGATTGAAAAACAGGGAGAAAAAGAAACAGGTTCCGTCGACCTTCCGAATAATTTGAAATTGAAGTGTATAATACACGGTTTTTCGGGATTCCGGGGTCCCGGAACAAAATTCTCCGGAAATCACATAGAAAGTTCCTCGAGGTCAGATATAGCGGCCACGCAAAGTTTGAGCACCAACGGAAGACATTTGGAAGTGCCGGTGTGCCACAAACCTGCATTCGCCGAAACTCGGATTATCGTGAAAAATGTGTTAAAGCTCGTTATTTGAGGCTGAAATCGAACAGGTTGATACCTGAAATCGAACAGGTTGATTCCTGAAATGAGCTCGGACGCGTGATTGAAAAACAGGGAGAAAAAGAAACAGGTTACGCACGACCTTACGAACGAGTACGAAATTGAAGTGTATAATACATGGTTTTTCGAGATTCCGGTCCCTAATAAAATTCTCCGGAAATCACATAGAAAGTTCCTCGGGTCAGATAAAGCGGCCACGCAAAGTTTGAGCACCAACGGAAGACATTTGGGGGTGCCGGTGTGCCACAAACCAGCATTCGCCGAAACTCGGATTATCGTGAAAAATGTGTTAAACCTCGTTATTTGAGGTCAAATCGAACAGATTGATTCCCGAAATCGAACAGTTGATTCTTGAAATGAGCTCGGACGCGTGATTGAAAAACAGGAGAAAAAGAAACAGTTTTGATGCGACCTTCCGAACGGTGAAATTGAAGTGTATAATACACGGTTTTTTGGGATTCCGGAGTCCCGGAATAAAATTTTCCGGAAATCACATAGAAAGTTCCTCGGGTAAGATAAAGCGGCCACGCAAAGTTTGAGCACCAACGGAACACATTTGGGGGTGCCGGTGTGCCACAAACCACCATTCGTCGAAACTCGGATTATCGTGAAAAATGTGTTAAATCTCGTTATTTGAAGCTGAAATCGAACAGGTTGATTCCTGAAATCGAACAGGTTGATTCCTGAAATGAGCTCGGACGCGTGATTGAAAAACAGGGAGAAAAAGAAACAGGTTCCGGTACGACCTTCCGAACAGCTGAAATTGAATTGTATAATACACGGTTTTTCGGGATTCCGGGGTCCCGGAATAAACTTTCCGGAAATCACATAGAAAGTTCCTCGGGTCAGATAAAGCGGCCAGGCAAAGTTTGAGCACCAACGGAAGACATTTTGGGGTGCCGATGTGCCAAAAACCAGCATTCGCCGAAACTCGAATTATCGTGAAAAATGTGTTAAAGCTCGTTATTTGAGGCTGAAATCGAACAGGTTTATTCCAGAAATGAGCTCGGACACGTGATTGAAAAACAGGGAGAAAAAGAAACAGGTTCCGGTACGACCTTCTGAACGGCTGAAATTGAAGTGTATAATAATACACGGTTTTTCGGGATTCCGGGGTTCCGGAACAAAATTCTCCTTAAATCACATAGAAATTTACTCAGGTCAGATAAAGCGGTCACGCAAAGTTTGAGCACCAACGGAAGACATTTGGGGGTGCCGGTGTGCCACAAACTAGCATTCGCCGAAACTCGGATTATCGTGAAAAATGTGTTAAAGCTCGTTATTTGAGGCTGAAATCGAACAGATTGATTCCAGAAATGAGCTCGGACGCGTGATTGAAAAACAGGGAGAAAAAGAAACAGTTCCCAGATTTACGACCTTTCGAACGGTCAAAATTGAAGTGTATAATACACGGTTTTTCGGGATTCCGGGGTCCCGGAATAAAATTCTCCGGAAATCACATAGAAAGTTCCTCGGGTCAGATAAAGCGGCCAAGCAAAGTTTGAGCACCAACGGAAGACATTTTGGGGTGCCGATGTGCCACAAACCAGCATTCGCCGAAACTCGGATTATCGTGAAAAATGTGTTAAAGGTCGTTATTTGAGGCTGAAATCGAATAGGTTGATTCCAGAAATGAGCTCGGACGCGTGATTGAAAAACAGGGAGAAAAAGAAACAGGTTCCGGTACGACCTTCTGAACGGCTGAAATTGAAGTGTATAATACACGGTTTTTCGGGATTCCGGGGTCCCGGAACAAAATTCTCCGTAAATCACATAAAAACTTCCTCGGGTCAGATAAAGCGGCCACGCAAAGTTTGAGCACCAACGGAAGACATTTGGGGGTGCCGGTGTGCCACAAACCAGTATTCGCCGAAACTCGGATTATCGTGAAAAATGTGTTAAAGCTCGTTATTTGAGGCTGAAATCGAAAAGGTTGATTCCTGAAATGAGCTCGGACGCGTGATTGAAAAATAGGGAGAAAAAGAAACAGGTTCCGGTACGACCATTCGAACGGCTGAAATTGAAGTGTATAATACACGGTTTTTCGGGATTCCGGGGTCTCGGAATAAAATTCTCCGGAAATCATATAGAAAGTTCCTCGGGTCAGATAAAGCGGCCACGCAAAGTTTGAGCACCAACGGAAGACATTTGGGGGTGCCGGTGTGCCCCTGAAAACCAAAGATTCGCGAAACTTGGATTATCGTGAAAAATGTGTTAAAGCTCGTTATTTGAGGCTGAAATCGAACAGCTTAATTCCTGAAATCGAACAGGTTGATTCCTGAAATGAGCTCGGACGCGTGATTGAAAAACAGGGAGAAAAAGAAACAGGATCTGGTACGACCTTTCGAACGGCTAAAATTGAAGTGTATAATACATGGTTTTTCAAGATTCCGGGGTCCCGGAATAAAATTCTCCGGAAATCACATAGATATTTCCTCGGGTCAGATAAAGCGGCCACGCAAAGTTTGAGCACCAACGGAAGACATTTGGGGGTGCCGGTGTGCCACAAACTAGCATTCACCGAAACTCGGAATATCGTGAAAAATGTGTTAAAGCTCGTTATTTGAGGCTGAAATCGAACAAGTTGATTCCTGAAATCGAACAGGTTGATTCCTGAAATGAGCTCAGACGCGTGATTGAAAAACAGGGAGAAAAAAAACAGGTTTCGGTACGACCTTCCGAACGGGTGAAATTGAATTGTATAATACACGGTTTTTCGGGATTCCGGGGTCCCGGAATAAAATTCTCCGGAAATCACATAGAAAGTTCCTCGGGTCAGATAAAGCGGCCACGCAAAGTTTGAGCACCAACGGAAGACATTTTGGGGTGCCGATGTGCCAAAAACCAGCATTCGCCGAAACTCGGATTATCGTGAAAAATGTGTTAAAGCTCGTTATTTGAGGCTGAAATCGAACAGGTTGATTCCAGAAATGAGCTCGGACGCGTGATTGAAAAACAGGAGAAAAAGAAACGAGTTCCGATCGACCTTCCGAACGGCTGAAATTGAAGTGTATAATACACGGTTTTTCGGGATTCCGGGGTTCCGGAACAAAATTCTCCTTAAATCACATTGAAATTTCCTCGGGTCAGATAAAGCGGTCACGCAAAGTTTGAGCACCAACGGAAGACATTTGGGGGTGCCGGTGTGCCACAAACTAGCATTCGCCGAAACTCGGATTATCGTGAAAATGTGTTAAAGCTCGTTATTTGAGGTCAAATCGAATGCATTGATTCCGAAAAATGAGCTCGGACGCGTGATTGAAAAACAGGGAGAAAAATAAACGGTTCCGACGACCTTTCGAACGATCAAATTGAAGTGTATAATACACGGTTTTTCCAGATTCCGGTCCCGAATAAAATTCTCCGAAATCACATAGAAAGTTCCTCGGGTCAGATAAAGCGGCCACGCAAAGTTTGAGCACCAACGGAAGACATTTTGGGGTGCCGATGTGCCACAAACCAAAGATTCGCAAACTCGGATTATCGTGAAAAATGTGTTAAAGCTCGTTATTTGAGGCTGAAATCGAACAGTTGATTCCGAGAAAAAGAGCTCGGATGCGTGATTGAAAAACAGGAGAAAAAGAAACAGTTCCTCGACCTTTTTCGAACGGCTGAAATTGAAGTGTATAATACACGGTTTTTCGGGATTCCGGGGTCCCGGAATAATACTCTCCTGAAATCACATAGAAAGTTCCTCGGGTCTAATAAAGCGGCCACGCAAAGTTTGAGCACCAACGGAAGACATTTGGAGGTGCCGGTGTGCCACAAACCAGTATTCGCCGAAACTCGGATTATCGTGAAAAATGTGTTAAAGCTCGTTATTTGAGGCTGAAATCGAAAAGGTTGATTACTGAAATGAGCTCGGACGCGTGATTGAAAAACAGGGAGAAAAAGAAACAGGTTCCGGTACGACCATTCGAACGGCTAAAATTGAAGTGTATAATACACGGTTTTTCGGGATTCCGGGGTCTCGGAATAAAATTCTCCGGAAATCATATAGAAAGTTCCTCGGGTCAGATAAAGCGGCCACGCAAAGTTTGAGCACCAACGAAAGACATTTGGGGGTGCCGGTGACCCCTGAAACCAAAGATTCGCCAAACTCGGATTATCGTGAAAAATGTGTTAAAGCTCGTTATTTGAGGCTGAAATCGAACAGCTTAATTCCTGAAATCGAACAGGTTGATTCCTGAAATGAGCTCGGACGCGTGATTGAAAAACAGGGAGAAAAAAAAACAGGTTCTGGTACGACCTTTCGAACGGCTAAAATTGAAGTGTATAATACATGGTTTTTCGAGATTCCGGGGTCCCGGAATAAAATTCTCCAGAAATCACATAGATATTTCCTCGGGTCAGATAAAGCGGCCACGCAAAGTTTGAGCACCAACGGAGGACATTTGGGGGTGCCGGTGTGCCACAAACCAGCATTCGCCGAAACTCGGATTATCGTGAAAAATGTGTTAAAGCTCGTTATTTGAGGCTGAAATCGAACAAGTTGATTCCTGAAATCGAACAGGTTGATTCCTGAAATGAGCTCAGACGCGTGATTGAAAAACAAAGAGAAAAAGAAACAGGTTTCGGTACGACCTTCCGAACGGCTGAAATTGAAGTGTATACACGGTTTTTCTGGATTCCGGGGTCCCGGAATAAAATTCTCCGGAAATCACATAGAAATTTCATCGGGTCAGATAAAGCGGCCACGCAAAGTTTGAGTACCAACGGAAGACATTTGGGGGTACCGGTGTGCCACAAACCAACATTCGCCGAAACTCGGATTATCGTGAAAATGTGTTAAAGCTCGTTATTTGAGGCTGAAATCGAACAGGTTGATTCCTGAAATCGAACAGGTTGATTCCTGAAATGAGCTCGGACGCGTGATTGAAAAACAGGGAGAAAAAGAAACAGGTTCCGGTACGACGTTCCGAACGGCTGAAATTGAAGTGTATAATACACGGTTTTTCGGGATTCCGGGGTCCAGGAATAAAATTCTCCGAAAATCACAAAGAAAGTTTCTCGAGTCAGATAAAGCGGCCAGGCAAAGTTTGAGAACCAACGGAAGACATTTGGGGGTGCCGGTGTGCCACAAACCAGCATTCGCCGAAACTCGGATTATCGTGAAAAATGTGTTAAAGCTCGTTATTTGAGGCAAATCGAACAGTTGATTCTGAAAAATGAGCTCGGACGCATGATTGAAAAACAGGGAGAAAAAGAAACAGGTTCCGGTACGACCTTCCGAACGGCTTAAATTGAAGTGTATATTAATACACGGTTTTTCGGGATTCCGGGGTCCCGGAATAAAATTCTCCGGAAATCACATAGAAAGTTCCTCGGGTCAGATAAAGCGGCCACGCGAAGTTTCAGCACCATAGGAAGACATTTGGGGTGCCGGTGTGCCACTAACCAGCATTCGCCGAAACTCGGATTATCGTGAAAAATGTGTTAAAGCTCGTTATTTGAGGCTGGAATCAAACAGGTTAATTCCTGAAATGAGCTCGGATGCGTGATTGAAAAATAGGGAGAAAAAGAAACAGGATCCGGTACGACCTTCCGAACGGCACAAATTGAAGTGTATAATACACGGTTTTTCGGGATTCCGGAGTCCCGGAATAAAATTTTCCGGAAATCACATAGAAAGGTCCTCGGGTCAGATAAAGCGGCCACGCAAAGTTTGAGCACCAACGGAAGACATTTAAGGGTGTCGGTGTGCTACAAACCAGCATTCGCCGAAACTCGTATTATTGTGAAAAGTGTGTTAAAGCTCGTTATTTGAGGCTGAAATCGAACAGGTTAATTCCTATCGAACAGGTTGATTCCTGAAATGAGCTCGGACGCGTGATTGAAAAACAGGGAGAAAAAGAAACAGGTTCCGGTACGACCTTCCGAACGGCTGAAATTGAAGTGTATAATACACGGTTTTTCGGGATTCCGGGGTCCCGGAATAAAATTCTCCGGAAATCACATAGAAAGTTCCTCGGGTCAGATAAAGCGGCCACGCAAAGTTTGAGCACCAACGGAAGACATTTGGGGGTGCCGGTGTGCCACAAACCAGCATTCGCCGAAACTCGGATTATCGTGAAAAATGTGTTAAAACTCGTTATTTGAGGCTGAAATCGAACAGGTTGATTCCTGAAATCGAACAGGTTGATTCCTGAAATCGAACAGGTTGATTCCTTAAATAAGCTCGGACGCGTGATTGAAAAACAGGGAGAAAAAGAAACAGGTTCCGGTACGACCTTCCGAACGGCTGAAATTAAAGTGTATAATACACGGTTTTTCGGGATTCCGGGGTCCCGGAATAAAATTCTCCGGAAATCATATAGAAAGTTCCTCGGGTCAGATAAAGCGGCCACGCAAAGTTTGAGCACAAACGGAAGACATTTCCGGGTGCCGGTGTGCCACAAACCAGCATTCGCCGAAACTCGGATTATCGTGAAAAAGGTGTTAAAGCTCGTTATTTGAGGCTGAAATCGAACAGGTTGATTCCTGAAATCGAACAGGTTGATTCCTGAAATGAGCTCGGACGCGTGATTGAAAAACAGGGAGAAAAAGAAACGAGGTTCAGATTTACCTTCCGAACTACGAAATTGAAGTGTATAATACACGGTTTTTCGGGATTCCGGGGTCCCGGAATAAAATTCTCCGGAAATCACATAGAAAGTTTCTCGGGTCAGATAAAGCGGCCACGCAAAGTTTGAGAACCAACGGAAGACATTTGCGGGTGCCGGTGTGCCACAAACCAGCATTCGCCGAAATTCGGATTATTGTGAAAAATGTGTTAAAGCTCGTTATTTGAGGCTTAAATCGAACAGGTTGATTCCTGAAATAGAACAGGTTGATTCCTGAAATAAGCTCGAACGCGTGATTGAAAAACAGGGAGAAAAAGAAACACGTTCCGGTACGACCTTCGTACGGCTGAAATTAAAGTGTATATAATACACGGTTTTTCGGGATTCCGGGGTCCCGGAAAAAAATTCTCTGAAAATCACATTGAAAGTTCCTCGGGTCAGATAAAGCGGCCACGTAAACTTTGAGCACCAACGGAAGACATTTGAGGGTGCCGGTGTGCCACAAACGTTGTATTCGCCGAAACTCGGATTATCGTGAAAAATGTGTTAAAGCTCGTTATTTGAGGCTGAAATCGAACAGGTGGATTCCTGAAATCGAACAGGTGGATTCCTGGAATTAGCTCGGACGCGTGATTGAAAAAAAGGGAGAAAAAGAAACAGGTTCCGGTACCACCTTCCGAACGGCTGAAATTGAAGTGTATATAATAATACACGGTTTTTCGGGATTCCGGAGTCCCGGAATAAAATTCTCCGGAAATCACATAGAAAGTTCCGCGGGTCAGATAAAGCGGTCATGCAAAGTTTGAGCACCAACGGAAGACATTTGGAGGTGTCGGTGTGCCACAAACCAGCATTTGCCGAAACTCGGATTATCGTGGAAAATGTGTTTAAGCTCGTTATTTGAGGCTGAAATCGAACTGGTTAATTCCTGAAATCGAACAGGTTGATTCCTGAAATGAGCTCGGACGCGTGATTGAAAAACAGAGAGAAAAAGAAACAGCTTCCGGTACGACCTTCCGAACGGCTGAAATTGAAGTGTATATAATACACGGGTTTTCGGGATTCGAGGGTCCTGGAATAAAATTCTCTTGAAATCACATAGAAAGTTCCTCGGGTCAGATAAAGTGGCCACGTAAACTTTGAGCAGCAACGGAAGACATTTGAGGGTGCCGGTGTGCCACAAACGCTGCATTCGCCGAAACTCGGATTATCGTGAAAAATGTGTTAAAGCTCGTTATTTGAGGCTGAAATCGAACAGGTGGATTCCTGAAATCGAACAGGTTGATTCCTGAAATTAGCTCGGACGCGTGATTGAAAAACAGGGGGAAAAAGAAACAGGTTCCGGTACGACCTTCCGAACGGCTGAAATTGAAGTGTATATAATAATACACGGTTTTTCGGGATTCCGGAGTCCCGGAATAAAATTCTCCGGAAATCACATAGAAATTTCCTCGGGTCAGATAAAGCGGTCACGCAAAGTTTGAGCACTTACGGAAGACATTTGGGGGTGTCGGTGTGCCACAAACCAGCATTCGCCGAAACTCGGATTATCGTGAAAAATGTGTTAAAACTCGTTATTTGAGGCTGAAATCGAACAGGTTGATTCCTGAAATGAGCTCGGACGCGTGATTGAAAAACAGGGAGAAAAAGAAACAGGTTCCGGTACGACCTTCCGAACGCCTGAAATTGAAGTGTATAATACACGGTTTTTCGGGATTCCGGAGTCCCGGAATAAAATTCTCCGGAAATCACATAGAAAGTTCCTCGGGTCAGATAAAGCGGCCACGTAAACTTTGAGCACCAACGGAAGACATTTGAGGGTGCCGGTGTGCCACAAACGCTGCATTCGCCGAAACTCGGATTATCGTGAAAAATGTGTTAAAGCTCGTTATTTGAGGCTGAAATCGAACAGGTTGACTCCTGAAATTGAATAGGTTGATTCCTGAATTGAGCTCTGAGGCGTGATTGAAAAACAGGTAGAAAAAGAAACAGGTTCCGGTACGACCTTCTGAACGGCTGAAATTGAAGTGTATATAATAATACACGGTTTTTCGAGATTCCGGGGTCCCAGAATAAAATTCTCCGGAAATCACATAGAAAGTTCCTCGGGTCAGATAAAGCGGCCACGCAAAGTTGAGCACCAACGGAAGACATTTGGTGGTGTCGGTGTGCCACAAACTAGCATTCGCCGAAACTCGAATTATCGTGAAAAATGTGTTAAAGCTCGTTATTTGAGACTGAAATCGAACAGGTTGATTCTTGAAATCGAACAGGGTGATTCCTGAAATGAGCTCGGACGCGTGATTGAAAAACAGGGAAAAAAAGAAACAGGTTCCGGTACGACCTTCCGAACGGCTGAAATTGAAGTGTATATAATAATACACGGTTTTTCGGGATTCCGGAGTCCCGGAATAAAATTCTCCAGAAATCACATAGAAAGTTCCTCGGGTCAGATAAAGCGGTCACGCAAAGTTTGAGCACCAACGGAAGACATTTGGGGGTGCCGGTGTGCCCAAACCAGTATTCGCCGAAACTCGGATTATTGTGAAAAATGTGTTAAAGCTCGTTATTTGAGGCTGAAATCGAACAGGTTGATTCCTGAAATAAGCTCAGATGCGTGATTGAAAAACAGGGATAAAAAGAAAAAGGTTCCGGTACGACCTTTCAACGGCTGAAATTGAAGTGTATAATTCACGTTTTTTCGGGATTCCGGGGTCCCGGAATAAAATTCTCCGGAAATCACGTAGAAAGTTTCTCGGGTCATATAAAGCGGTCACGCAAAGTTTGAGCACCAACGGAAGACATTTGGGGTGCCGGTGTGCCACAAACCACTATTCGCCGAAACTCGGATTATTGTGAAAAATGTGTTAAAGCTCGTTATCTGAAGCTGAAATCGAACAGGTTGATTCCTGAAATGAGCTCGGACGTGTGATTGAAAAACAGGGAGAAAAAGAAACAGGTTCCAGTACGACTTTCCGAACGGCTGAAATTGAAGTGTATATAATACACGGTTTTTCGGGATTCCGGGGTCCCGGAATAAAATTCTCCGGAAATCAAATAGAAAGTTCCTCAGGTCAGATAAAGCGGCCACGTAAAGTTTGAGCACCAACGGAAGACATTTGAGGGCGCCGGTGTGCCACAAACCAGCATTCGCCGAAACTCGGATTATCGTAAAAAATGTGTTAAAACTCGTTATTTGAGGCTGAAATCGAACAGGTTGATTCCTGAAATCGAACAGGTTGATTCCTGAAATCGAACAGGTTGATTCCTGAAATAAGCTCGGACGCGTGATTGAAAAACAGGGAGAAAAAGAAACAGGTTCCGGTACGACCTTCCGAACGGCTGAAATTAAAGTGTATAATACACGGTTTTTGGGATTCCGGTCCCGGATAAAATTCTCCGAAAATCACATAGAAAGTTCCTCGGGTCGATAAAGCGGCCACGCAAAGTTTGAGCACAAACGGAAGACATTTCCGGTGCCGTGTGCCACAAACCAAAGATTCGCCGAAACTCGGATTATCGTGAAAAAGGTGTTAAAGCTCGTTATTTGAGGCTGAAATCGAACAGGTTGATTCTTGAAATCGAACAGGGTGATTTCTGAAATGAGCTCGGACGCGTGATTGAAAAACAGGTAGAAAAAGAAACAGGTTCCGTTTACCTTCCGAACTATTTGAAATTGAAGTGTATATAATAATACACGGTTTTTGGGATTCCGAGTCCCGAATAAAATTCTCCGGAAATCACATAGAAAGTTCCTCGGGTACGATAAAGCGGTCACGCAAAGTTTGAGCACCAACGGAAGACATTTGGGGGTGCTTGGTGTGCCCAAACCAAGATTCGCCGAAACTCGGATTATTGTGAAAAATGTGTTAAAGCTCGTTATTTGAGGCTGAAATCGAACAGGTTGATTCCTGAAATAAGCTCAGATGCGTGATTGAAAAACAGGGATAAAAAGAAAAAGGTTCCGGTACGACCTTCCGAACGGCTGAAATTGAAGTGTATAATTCACGTTTTTTCGGGATTCCAGGGTCCCGGAATAAAATTCTCCGGAAATCACGTAGAAAGTTTCTCGGGTCATATAAAGCGGTCACGCAAAGTTTGAGCACCAACGGAAGACATTTGGGGGTGCCGGTGTGCCACAAACCAGCATTCGCCGAAACTCGGATTATCGTGAAAAATGTGTTAAAGCTCGTTATTTGAGGCTGAAATCAAACAGGTTGATTCCTGAAATAAGCTCAGATGCGTGATTGAAAAACAGGGATAAAAAGAAAAAGGTTCCGGTACGACCTTCCGAACGGCTGAAATTGAAGTGTATAATTCACGTTTTTTCGGGATTCCGCGGTCCCGGAATAAAATTCTTCGGAAATTACATAGAAAGTTCCCCGGGTCAGATAAAGCGGCCACGCAAAGTTTGAGCACCAACGGAAGACATTTGGGGTGCGGTGTGCCACAAACCAAGATTCGCCAAACTCGGATTATTGTGAAAAATGTGTTAAAGCTCGTTATCCTGAAGCTGAAATCGAACAGTTGATTCCTGAAATGAGCTCGGACGTGTGATTGAAAAACAGGAGAAAAAGAAACAGGTTCCGATTTACCTTCCGAACGGCTGAAATTGAAGTGTATATAATACACGGTTTTTCGGGATTCCGGGGTCCCGGAATAAAATTCTCCGGAAATCAAATAGAAAGTTCCTCAGGTCAGATAAAGCGGCCACGTAAAGTTTGAGCACCAACGGAAGACATTTGAGGGCGCCAGTGTGCCACAAACCAGCATTCGCCGAAACTCGGATTATCGTAAAAAATGTGTTAAAACTCGTTATTTGAGGCTGAAATCGAACAGGTTGATTCCTGAAATCGAACAGGTTGATTCCTGAAATCGAACAGGTTGATTCCTGAAATAAGCTCGGACGCGTGATTGAAAAACAGGGAGAAAAAGAAACAGGTTCCGGTACGACCTTCCGAACGGCTGAAATTAAAGTGTATAATACACGGTTTTTCGGGATTCCGGGGTCCCGGAATAAAATTCTCCGGAAATCACATAGAAAGTTCCTCGGGTCAGATAAAGCGGCCACGCAAAGTTTGAGCACAAACGGAAGACATTTCCGGGTGCCGGTGTGCCAAAACCAAAGATTCGCCGAAACTCGGATTATCGTGAAAAACGTGTTAAAGCTCGTTATTTGAGGCTGAAATCGAACAGGTTGATTCCTGAAATCGAACAGGTTGATTCTGAAATGAGCTCGGACGCGTGATTGAAAAACAGGAGAAAAAGAAACGAGTTCCGTTTACCTTCCGAACGGTTTGAAATTGAAGTGTATAATACACGGTTTTTCGGGATTCGGGGGTCCCGAATAAAATTCTCCGGAAATCACATAGAAAGTTTCTCGGGTCAGATAAAGCGGCCACGCAAAGTTTGAGAACCAACGGAAGACATTTGCGGGTGCGGTGTGCCACAAACCAAAGATTCGCCAAATTCGGATTATTGTGAAAAATGTGTTAAAGCTCGTTATTTGAGGTCAAATCGAACGAAAGTTGATTCCTGAAATAAGCTCGGATGCGTGATTGAAAAACAGGATAAAAAGAAAAAGGTTCCGATTTACGACCTTCCGAACGGTTTGAAATTGAAGTGTATAATTCACGTTTTTTCGGGATTCGGGGTCCCTTTAATAAAATTCTCCGGAAATCACGTAGAAAGTTTCTCGGGTCATATAAAGCGGCCACGCAAAGTTTGAGCACCAACGGAAGACATTTGGGGGTGCTTAGGTGTGCCAAACCAAAGATTCGCCGAAACTCGGATTATCGTGAAAAATGTGTTAAAACTCGTTATTTGAGGCTGAAATCGAACAGGTTGATTCCTGAAATGAGCTCGGACGCGTGATTGAAAAACAGGGAGAAAAAGAAACAGGTTCCGGTACGACCTTCCGAACGGCTAAAATTGAAGTGTATAATACACGGTTTTTCGGGATTCCGCGGTCCCGGAATAAAATTCTTCGGAAATTACATAGAAAGTTCCCCGGGTCAGATAAAGCGGCCACGCAAAGTTTGAGCACCAACGGAAGACATTTGGGGTGCCGGTGTGCCACAAACCAGTATTCGCCGAAACTCGGATTATTGTGAAAAATGTGTTAAAGCTCGTTATCTGAAGCTGAAATCGAACAGGTTGATTCCTGAAATGAGCTCGGACGTGTGATTGAAAAACAGGGAGAAAAAGAAACAGGTTCCGGTACGACCTTCCGAACGGCTGAAATTGAAGTGTAGGTTTTTCGGGATTCCGGGGTCCCGGAATAAAATTCTCCGGAAATCAAATAGAAAGTTCCTCGGGTCAGATAAAGCGGCCACGTAAAGTTTGAGCACCAACGGAAGACATTTGAGGGCGCCGGTGTGCCACAAACCAGCATTCGCCGAAACTCAGATTATCGTAAAAAATGTGTTAAAGCTCGTTATTTGAGGCTGAAATCGAATAGGTTGATTCCTGAAATCGAACAGGTTGATTCCCGAAATGAGCTCGGACGCGTGATTGAAAAACAGGGAGAAAAAGAAACAGGTTCCGGTACGACCTTCCGAACGGCTGAAATTGAAGTGTATATAATACACGGTTTTTCGGGATTCCGGGGTCCCGGAATAAAATTCTCCGGAAATCAAATAGAAAGTTCCTCGGGTCAGATAAAGCGGCCACGCAAAGTTTGAGCACCAACGGAAGACATTTGGGGGTGTCGGTGTGCCACAAACCAGCATTCGCCGAAACTCGGATTATCGTGAAAAATGTGTTAAATCTCGTTATTTGAGGCTGAAATCGAACTGGTTAATTCCTGAAATCGAACAGGTTGATTCCTGAAATGAGCTCGGACGCGTGATTGAAAAACAGAGAGAAAAAGAAACAGGTTCCGGTACGACCTTCCGAACGCCTGAAATTGAAGTGTATATAATACACGGTTTTTCGGGATTTCGGGGTCCCGGAATAAAATTCTCCGGAAATCAAATAGAAAGTTCCTCGGGTCAGATAAAGCGGCCACTTAAAGTTTGAGCACCAACGGAAGACATTTGAGGGCGCCGGTGTGCCACAAACCAGCATTCGCCGAAACTCGGATTATCGTAAAAAATGTGTTAAAGCTCGTTATTTGAGGCTGAAATCGAATAGGTGGATTCCTGAAATCGAACAGGTTGATTCCTGAAATGAGCTCGGACGCGTGATTGAAAAACAGGGAGAACAAGAAACAGGTTCTGGTACGACCTTCCGAACGGCTGAAATTGAAGTGTATATATAATAAACGGTTTTTCGGGATTCCGGGGTCCCGGAATAAAATTCTCCGGAAATCAAATAGAAAGTTCCTCGGGTCAGATAAAGCGGCCACGCAAAGTTTGAGCACCAACGGAAGACATTTGGGGGTGTCGGTGTGCCACAAACCAGCATTCGCCGAAACTCGGATTATCGTGAAAAATGTGTTAAACCTCGTTATTTGAGGCTGAAATCGAACAGGTTGATTCCTGAAATCGAAAAGGTTGATTACTCAAATGAGCTCGGACGCGTGATTGAAAAACAGGGAGAAAAAGAAACAGTTCCTGATTTACCTTCCGAACGGTGAAATTGAAGTGTATAATACACGGTTTTTCGGGATTCCGGGGTCCCGGAATAAAATTCTCCGGAAATCAAATAGAAAGTTCCTCGGGTCAGATAAAGCGGCCACGCAAAGTTTGAGCACCAACGGAAGACATTTGAGGGCGCCGGTGTGCCACAAACCAGCATTCGCCGAAACTCAGATTATCGTAAAAAATGTGTTAAAGCTCGTTATTTGAGGCTGAAATCGAATAGGTGGATTCCTGAAATCGAACAGGTTGATTCCTGAAATGAGCTCGGACGCGTGATTGAAAAACAGGGAGAAAAAGAAACAGGTTCCGGTACGACCTTCCGAACGGCTGAAATTGAAGTGTATATAATACACGGTTTTTCGGATTCCGGGTCCCGAATAAAATTCTCCGGAAATCACATAGAAAGTTCCTCGGGTCTGATAAAGCGGCCACGCAAAGTTTGAGCACCAACGGAAGACATTTGGGGGTGTCGGTGTGCCACAAACCAAAGATTCGCCGAAACTCGGATTATCGTGAAAATGTGTTAAATCTCGTTATTTGAGGTGAAATCGAATCGGTTAATTCCTGAAATCGAACAGGTTGATTCCTGAAATGAGCTCGGACGCGTGATTGAAAAACAGAGAGAAAAAAAATGAGTTCCGATGCGACCTTCCGAACGCTCGAAATTGAAGTGTATATAATACACGGTTTTTCGGATTTCGGGGTCCCTAATAAAATTCTCCGAAATCAAATAGAAAGTTCCTCGGGTCAGATAAAGCGGCCACTTAAAGTTTGAGCACCAACGGAAGACATTTGAGGGCGCCGGTGTGCCACAAACCAAAGATTCGCCGAAACTCGGATTATCGTAAAAATGTGTTAAAGCTCGTTATTTGAGGTCAAATCGAATAGGTGGATTCCTGAAATCGAACAGGTTGATTCCTGAAATGAGCTCGGACGCGTGATTGAAAAACAGGAGAACAAGAAACAGGTTACGTACGACCTTCCGAACTACCGAAATTGAAGTGTATATATAATAAACGGTTTTTCGGGATTCCGGGGTCCCGGAATAAAATTCTCCGGAAATCAAATAGAAAGTTCCTCGGGTCAGATAAAGCGGCCACGCAAAGTTTGAGCACCAACGGAAGACATTTGGGGGTGTCGGTGTGCCACAAACCAAAGATTCGCCAAACTCGGATTATCGTGAAAAATGTGTTAAAGCTCGTTATTTGAGGCTGAAATCGAACTGGTTAATTCCTGAAATCGAACAGGTTGATTCCTGAAATGAGCTCGGACGCGTGAATGGAAAAACAGAGAGAAAAAGAAACAGGTTCCGGTACGACCTTCCGAACGACTGAAATTGAAGTGTATATAATACACGGTTTTTCGGGATTCCAGGGTCCCGGAATAAAATTCTCCAGAAATCACATAGAAAGTTCCTCGGGTCAGATAAAGTGGACACGTAAACTTTGAGCAGCAACGGAGGACATTTGAGGGTGCCGGTGTGCCACAAACGCTGCATTCGCCGAAACTCGGATTATCGTGAAAAATGTGTTAAAGCTCGTTATTTGAGGCTGAAATCGAACAGGTTGATTTTTGAAATCGAACAGGTTGATTCCTGAAATTAGCTCGGACGCGTGATTGAAAAACAGGAAGAAAAAGAAACAGGTTCCGGTACGACCTTCCGAACGGCTGAAATTGAAGTGTATATAATAATACACGGTTTTTCGGGATTCCGGAGTCCCGGAATAAAATTCTCCGGAAATCACATAGAAAGCTCCTCGGGTCAGATAAAGCGGTCACGCAAAGTTTGAGCACCAACGGAAGACATTTGGGGGTGTCGGTGTGCCACAAAACCAGCATTCGCCGAAACTCGGATTATCGTGAAAAATGTGTTAAAGCTCGTTATTTGAGGCTGAAATCGAACAGGTTGATTCCTGAAATGAGCTCGGACGCGTGATTGAAAAACAGGGAGAAAAAGAAACAGGTTCCGGTACGACCTTCCGAACGGCTGAAATTGAAGTGTATATAATACACGGTTTTTCGGGATTCCGGGATCCCGGAATAAAATTCTCCGTAAATCACATAGAAAGTTCCTTGGGTCAGATAAAGCGGCCACGCAAAGTTTGAGCACCAACGGAAGACATTTGGGGGTGCCGGTGTGCCCAAACCAATATTCGCCGAAACTCGGATTATTGTGAAAAATGTGTTAAAGCTCGTTATTTGAGGCTGAAATCGAACAGGTTGATTCCTGAAATAAGCTCAGATGCGTGATTGAAAAACAGGGATAAAAAGAAAAAGGTTCCGGTACGACCTTCTGAACGACTGAAATTGAAGTATATAATTCACGTTTTTTCGTGATTCCGGGGTCCCGGAATAAAATTCTCCGAAAATCACGTAGAAAGTTCCTCGGGTCATATAAAGCGGTCACGCAAAGTTCTAGCACCAACGGAAGACATTTGGGGGTGCCGGTATGCCACAAACCAGCATTCGCCGAAACTCGGATTATCGTGAAAAATGTGTTAAAACTCGTTATTTGAGGCTGAAATCGAACAGGTTGATTCCTGAAATGAGCTCGGACGCGTGATTGAAAAACAGGGAGAAAAAGAAACATGTTCCGGTACGACCTTCCGAACGGCTAAAATTGAAGTGTATATAATACACGGTTTTTCGGGATTCCGCGGTCCCTTAATAAAATTCTCCGGAAATTACATAGAAAGTTCCCCGGGTCAGATAAAGCGGCCACGCAAAGTTTGAGCATCAACTGAAGACATTTGGGGTGCCGGTGTGCCACAAACTAGTATTCGCCGAAACTCGGATTATTGTGAAAAATGTGTTAAAGCTCGTTATCTGAAGCTGAAATCGAACAGGTTGATTCCTGAAATGAGCTCGGACGCGTGATTGAAAAACAGGGAGAAAAAGAAACAGGTTCCGGTACGAACTTCCGAACGGCTGAAATTGAAGTGTATACACGGTTTTTCGGGATTCCGGGGTCCCGGAATAAAATTCTCCGGAAATCAAATAGAAAGTTCCTCGGGTCAGATAAAGCGGCCACGCAAAGTTTGAGCACCAACGGAAGACATTTGGGGGTGTCGGTGTGCCACAAACCTGCATTCGCCGAAACTCGGATTATCTTGAAAAATGTGTTATAGCTCGTTATTTGAGGCTGAAATCGAACAGGTTGACTCTTGAAATCGAACGGGTTGATTCCTGAAATGAGCTCGGAGGCGTGATTGAAAAACAGGGAGAAAAAAAAACAAGTTCCGAGTCGACTTTCCGAGCAACGAAATTGAAGTGTATACACGGTTTTTCGGGATTCCGGAGTCCCGGAATAAAATTCTCCGGAAATCACATAGAAAGTTCCTCGGGTCAGATAAAGCTGTCACGCAAAGTTTGAGCACCAACGGAAGACATTTGGGGATGTCGGTGTGCCACAAACCAGCATTCGCCGAAACTCGGATTATCGTGAAAAATGTGTGAAAGCTCGTTATTTGAGGATGAAATCGAACAGGTTGATTCTTGAAATCGAACAGGTTGATTCCTGAAATGAGCTCGGACGCGTGATTGAAAAACAGGGAGAAAAAGAAACATGTTCCGGTACGACCTTCCGAACGGCTGAAATTGAAGTGTATAATACACGGTTTTTCGTGATTCCGGAATAAAATTCTCCGGAAATCACATAGAAAGTTCCTCGGGTTAGATAAAGCGGGCACGCAAAGTTTAAGCACCAACGGAAGAAATTTGGGGGTGCCGGTGTGCCACAAACCAGCATTCGCCGAAACTCGGATTATCGTGAAAAATGTGTTAAAGCTCATTATTTGAGGCTGAAATCGAACAGGTTGATTCCTGAAATCGAACAGGTTGTTTCTGAAATGAGCTCGGACGCGTGATTGAAAACCAGGGAGAAAAAGAAACATGTTCCGGTACAACCTTCCGAACGGCTGAAATTGAAGTGTATAATACACGGTTTTTCGGGATTCCGCGGTCCCGGAATAAAATTCTCCGCAAATCACATCTAAAGTTCCTCGGGTAAGATAAAGCGGCCACGCAAAGTATGAGCACCAACGGAAGACATTTGGGGGTGTCGGTGTGCCACAAACCCGCATTCGCCGAAACTCGGATTATCGTGAAAAATTTGTTAAAGCTCGTTATTTGATGCTGAAATCGAACAGGTTGATTCCTGAAATGAGCTCGGACGCGTGATTGAAAAACAGGAAGAAAAAGAAACGGATTCCGGTACGACCTTCCGAACGGCTGAAATTGAAGTTTATAATACACGGTTTTTCGGGATTCCGAAGTCCCGGAATAAAATTCGCCGGAAATCACATCGAAAGTTCCTCGGGTCAGATAAAGCGGCCATGCAAAGCTTGAGCAACAACGGAAGACATTTGGGGGTGCCGGTGTGCCACAAACCAGCATTCGCCGAAATTCGGATTATCTTGAAAAATGTGTTAAAGCTCGTTATTTGAGGCTGAAATCGAACAGGTTGACTCCTGAAATCGAACAGGTTGATTCCTGAAATGAGGTCGGAGGCGTGGTTGAAAAACAGGGAGAAAAAGAAACAGGTTCCGGTACAACCTTCCGAACGGCTGAAATTGAAGTGTATAATACACGGTTTTTCGGGATTCCGCGGTCCCGGAATAAAATTCTACGCAAATCACATCGAAAGTTCCTCGGGTAAGATAAAGCGGCCACGCAAAGTATGAGCACCAACGGAAGACATTTGGGGGTGTCGGTGTGCCACAAACCCGCATTCGCCGAAACTCGGATTATCGTGAAAAATTTGTTAAAGCTCGTTATTTGATGCTGAAATCGAACAGGTTGATTCCTGAAATGAGCTCGGACGCGTGATTGAAAAACAGGGAGAAAAAGAAACGGATTCCGGTACGACCTTCCGAACGGCTGAAATTGAAGTTTATAATACACGGTTTTTCGGGATTCCGAAGTCCCGGAATAAAATTCGTCGGAAATCACATCGAAAATTCCTCGGGTCAGATAAAGCGGCCATGCAAAGCTTGAGGAACAACGGAAGACATTTGGGGGTGTCGGTGTGCCACAAACCAGCATTCGCCGAAACTCGGATTATCTTGAAAAATGTGTTAAAGCTCGTTATTTGAGGCTGAAATCGAACAGGTTGACTCCTGAAATCGAACAGGTTGATTCCTGAAATGAGGTCGGAGGCGTGATTGAAAAACAGGAGAAAAAAGAAACAGTTCCAGTTTACCTTCCGAACGGCTGAAATTGAAGTGTATAATACACGGTTTTTCGGGATTCCGCGGTCCCGGAATAAAATTCTCCGAAAATCACATAGAAAGTTCCTCGGGTCAGATTAAGCGGCCACGCAAAGTTTAAGCACCAACGGAAGATATTTGGGGGTGCCGGTGTGCCACAAACCAGCATTCGCCGAAACTCGGATTATCGTGAAAAATGTGTTAAAGCTCGTTATTTGAGGCTGAAATCGAACAGGTTGATTCCTGAAATCGAACAGGTTGATTCCTGAAATCGAACAGGTTGATTCCTGAAATCGAACAGGTTGATTCCTGAAATCGAACAGGTTGATTCCTGAAATGTGCTCAAACGCGTGATTGAAAAACAGGGAGAAAAAGAAACAGGTTCCGGTACGACCTTCCGAACGGCTGAAATTGAATTGTATAATAAACGGTTTTTCGGGATTCCGGGGTCTCGGAATAAAATTCTTCGGAAATCACACAGAAAGTTCCTCGGGTCAGATAAAGCGGCCATGAAAAGTTTGAGCACCAACGGAAGACATTTGGGGGTGCCGGTGTGCCACAAACCAGCATTCGCCGAAACTCGGATTATCGTGAAAAATGTGTTAAAGCTCCTTATTTGATGATGAAATCGAACAGGTTGATTCCTGAAATGAGCTCGGACGCGTGATTGAAAAAAAGGGAGAAAAAGAAACAGATTCCGGTACGACCTTCCGAACGGCTGAAATAGAAGTGTATAATACACGGTTTTTCGGGATTCCGGGGTCCCGGAATAAAATTCTCCGGAAATCACATAGAAAGTTCTTCGGGTAAGATAAAGCGGCCACGCAACGTTTGAGCACCAACGGAAGACATTTTGGGGTGCCGGTGTGCCACAAACCAGCATTTGTCGAAACTCGGATTATCGTGAAAAAGGTGTTAAAACTCGTTATTTGAGGCTGAAATCGAACAGGTTGATTCCTGAAATCGAACAGGTTTATTCCTGAAATGAGCTCGGACGCGTGATTGAAAAACAGGGAGAAAAAGAAACAAGTTCTGGTACGACCTTCCGAACGGCTGAAATTGAAGTGTATAAAATAATACACGGTTTTTCGGGATTCCGGGGTCCCGGAATAAAATTCTCCGGAAATGACATATAAAGTTCCTCGGGTCAGATAAAGCGGCCACGTAAAGTTTGAGCACCAACGGAAGATATTTGGGGGTGTCGGTGTGCCACAAACCAGCATTCGCCGAAACTCGGATTAACGTGAAAAATGTGTTAAAGCTCGTTATTTGAGGCTGAAATCAAACAGTTTGATTCCTGAAATCGAACAGGTTGATTCCTGAAATGAGCTCGGACGCGTGATTGAAAAACAGGGAGAAAAAGAAACAGGTTCCGGTACGACCTTCCGAACGGCTGAAATTGAAGGGTATAATACACGGTTTTTCGGGATTCCGCGGTCCCGGAATAAAATTCTTCGGAAATCACATAGAATGTTCCTCAGGTCAGATAAAGCGGCCACGCAATGTTTGAGCACCAACGGAAGACATTTGGGGGTGTCGGTGTGCCACAAACCATCATTCGCCGAAATTCGGATTATCCTGAAAAATGTGTTAAAGCTCGTTATTTGAGGCTGAAACCGAACAGGTTGACTCCTGAAATCGAACATGTTGATTCCTGAAATGAGCTCTGAGGCGTGATTGAAAAACAGGGAGAAAAAGAAACAGGTTCCGGTACGACCTTCCGAACGGCTGAAATTGAAGTGTATAAAATAATACACGGTTTTTCGGGATTCCGGGGTCCCGGAATAAAATTCTCCGGAAATCAAATAGAAAGTTCTTCGGGTCAGATAAAGCGGCCACGCAAAGTTTGAGCACCAACGGAAGACATTTGGGGGTGTCGGTGTGCTTCAAACCTGCATTCGCCGAAACTCGGATTATCTTAAAAAATGTGTTAAAGCTCGTTATTTGAGGTTTGAAATCGAACAGTTGACTTCAAATCGAACGGGTTGATTCCTGAAATGAGCTCGGAGGCGTGATTGAAAAACAGGGAGAAAAAAAAACACAGGTTCCGGTACGACTTTCCGAACGGCTGAAATTGAAGTGTATACACGGTTTTTCGGGATTCCGGAGTCCCGGAATAAAATTCTCCGGAAATCACATAGAAAATTCCTCGGGTCAGATAAAGCGGTCACGCAAAGTTTGAGCACCAACGGAAGACATTTAGGGGTGTCGGTGTGCCACAAACCAGCATTCGCCGAAACTCGGATTATCGTGAAATGTGTTAAAGCTCGTTATTTGAGGATGAAATCGAACAGGTTGATTCTTGAAATCGAACAGGTTTATTTCTGAAATGAGCTCGGACGCGTGATTGAAAAACAGGGAGAAAAAGAAACAGGTTCCGATACGACCTTCCGAACGGCTGAAATTGAAGTGTATAATACACGGTTTTTCGGGATTCCTGAGTCCCTAATAAAATTCTCCGAAATCACATAGAAAGTTCCTCGGGTCTGATAAAGCGGCCACGCAAAGTTTGAGCACCAACGGAAGAAATTTGGGGGTGCCGGTGTGCCACAAACCAGCATTCGCCGAAACTCGGATTATCGTGAAAAATGTGTTAAAGCTCGTTATTTGAGGCTGAAATCGAACAAGTTGATTCCTGAAATTGAACAGGTTGTTTCCTGAAATGAGCTCGGACGCGTGATTGAAAAACAGGGAGAAAAAGAAACATGTTCCGTCTGACAACCTTCCGAACTACAAAATTGAAGTGTATAATACACGGTTTTTCGGGATTCCGCGGTCCCGGAATAAAATTCTCCGCAAATCACATAGAAAGTTCCTCGGGTCTGATAAAGCGGCCACGCATAGTTTGAGCACCAACGGAAGAAATTTGGGGGTGCCGGTGTGCCACAAATCAGCATTCGCCGAAACTCGGATTATCGTGAAAAATGTGTTAAAGCTCGTTATTTGAGGCTGAAATCGAACAGGTTGATTCCTGAAATGAGCTTGAACGCGTGATTGAAAAACAGGGAGAAAAAGAAACAGGTTCTGGTACGACCTTCCGAACGACTGAAATTGAAGTGTATAATACACGGTTTTTCGGAATTCCGGGGTCCTGGAATAAAATTCTCCGGAAAACACATAGAAAGTTCCTCGGGTAAGATAAAGCGGCCACGCAAAGTATGAGCACCAACGGAAGACATTTGGGGGTGTCGGTGTGCCACAAACCCGCATTCGCCGAAACTCGTATTATCGTGAAAAATTTGTTAAAGCTCGTTATTTGATGCTGAAATCGAACAGTTTGATTCCTGAAATGAGCTCGGACGCGTGATTGAAAAACAGGGAGAAAAAGAAACAGATTCCGGTACGACCTTCCGAACGGCTGAAATTGAAGTGTATATAATACACGGTTTTTCGGGATTCCGAAGTCTCGGAATAAAATTCGCCGGAAATCACATCGAAAGTTCCTCGGGTCAGATAAAGCGGCCATGCAAAGCTTGAGCACCAACGGAAGACATTTGGTGGTGTCGGTGTGCCACAAACCAGCATTCGCCGAAACTCGGATTATCTTGAAAAATGTGTTAAAGCTCGTTATTTGAGGCTGAAATCGAACAGGTTGACTCCTGAAATGGAACAGGTTGATTCCTGAAATGAGGTCGGAGGCGTGATTGAAAAACAGGGAGAAAAAGAAACAGGTTCCGGTACGACCTTCCGAACGGCTGAAATTGAAGTGTATAATACACGGTTTTTCGGGATTCCGCGGTCCCGGAATAAAATTCTCCGAAAATCACATAGAAAGTTCCTCGGGTCAGATTAAGCGGCCACGCAAAGTTTGAGCACCAACGGAAGATATTTGGGGGTGCCGGTTTGCCACAAACCAGCATTCGCCGAAACTCGGATTATCGTGAAAAATGTGTTAAAGCTCGTTATTTGAGGCTGAAATCGAACAGGTTGATTCCTGAAATCGAACAGGTTGATTCCTGAAATCGAACAGGTTGATTCCTGAAATGAGCTCAAACGCGTGATTGAAAAACAGGGAGAAAAAGAAACAGGTTCCGGTACGACCTTCCGAACGGCTAAAATTGAATTGTATAATAAACGGTTTTTCGGGATTCCCGGGTCCCGGAATAAAATTCTTCGGAAATCACACAGAAAGTTCCTCGGGTCAGATAAAGCGGTCATGCAAAGTTTGAGCACCAACGGAAGACATTTGGGGGTGCTTGGTGTGCCCTGAAAACCAAAGATTCGCCGAAACTCGGATTATCGTGAAAAATGTGTTAAAGCTCCTTATTTGATGCTGAAATCGAACAGGTTGATTCCTGAAATGAGCTCGGACGCGTGATTGAAAAACAGGGAGAAAAAGAAACAGATTCCGGTACGACCTTCCGAACGGCTGAAATTGAAGTGTATAATACACGGTTTTTCGGGATTCCGGTCCCGAATAAAATTCTCGGAAATCACATAGAAAGTTCCTCGGGTAAGATAAAGCGGCCACGCAACGTTTGAGCACCAACGGAAGACATTTTGGGGTGCCGTGTGCCTGACAAACCAAAGATTCGTCGAAACTCGGATTATCGTGAAAAAGGTGTTAAAGCTCGTTATTTGAGGCTGAAATCGAACAGTTTGATTCCTGAAATCGAACAGGTTGATTCCTGAAATGAGCTCGGACGCGTGATTGAAAAACAGGGAGAAAAAGAAACAGGTTCCGGTACGACCTTCCGAACGGCTGAAATTGAAGGGTATAATACACGGTTTTTCGGGATTCCGCGGTCCCGGAATAAAATTCTCCGGAAATCACATAGAATTTTCCTCAGGTCAGATAAAGCGGCCACGCAATGTTTGAGCACCAACGGAAGACATTTGGGGGTGTCGGTGTGCCACAAACCACCATTCGCCGAAATTCGGATTATCCTGAAAAATGTGTTAAAGCTCGTTATTTGAGGCTGAAATCGAACAGGTTGACTCCTGAAATCGAACAGGTTGATTCCTGAAATGAGCTCTGAGGCGTGATTGAAAAACAGGGAGAAAAAGAAACAGGTTCCGGTACGACCTTCCGAACGGCTAAAATTGAAGGGTATAATACACGGTTTTTCGGGATTCCGCGGTCCCGGAATAAAATTCTCCGGAAATCACATAGAATTTTCCTCAGGTCAGATAAAGCGGCCACGCAATGTTTGAGCATCAACGGAAGACATTTGGGGGTGTCGGTGTGCCACAAACCACCATTCGCCGAAATTCGGATTATCCTGAAAAATGTGTTAAAGCTCGTTATTTGAGGCTGAAATCGAACAGTTTGATTCCTGAAATCGAACAGGTTGATTCCTGAAATGAGCTCGGACGCGTGATTGAAAAACAGGGAGAAAAAGAAACAGGTTCCGGTACGACCTTCCGAACGGCTGAAATTGAAATGTATAATACACGGTTTTTCGGGATTCCGCGGTCCCGGAATAAAATTCTCCGGAAATCACATAGAATTTTCCTCAGGTCAGATAAAGCGGCCACGCAATGTTTGAGCACCAACGGAAGACATTTGGGGGTGTCGGTGTGCCACAAACCACCATTCGCCGAAATTCGGATTATCCTGAAAAATGTGTTAAAGCTCGTTATTTGAGGCTGAAATCGAACAGGTTGATTCCTGAAATGAGCTCTGAGGCGTGATTGAAAAACAGGGAGAAAAATAAACAGGTTCCGGTACGACCTTCCGAACGGCTGAAATTGAAGGGTATAATACACGGTTTTCGGATTCCGCGGTCCAGAATAAAATTCTCCGGAAATCACATAGAATTTTCCTCAGGTCAGATAAAGCGGCCACGCAATGTTTGAGCACCAACGGAAGACATTTGGGGGTGTCGGTGTGCCACAAACCAGCATTCGTCGAAACTCGGATTATCGTGAAAAAGGTGTTAAAGCTCGTTATTTGGGGCTGAAATCGAACAGTTTTATTCCTGAAATCGAACAGGTTGATTCCTGAAATGAGCTCGGACGCGTGATTGAAAAACAGGGAGAAAAAGAAACAGGTTCCGGTACGACCTTCCGAACGGCTGAAATTGAAGGGTATAATACACGGTTTTTCGGGATTCCGCGGTCCCGGAATAAAATTCTCCGGAAATCACATAGAATTTTCTTCAGGTCAGATAAAGCGGTCACGCAATGTTTGAGCACCAACGGAAGACATTTGGGGGTGTCGGTGTGCCACAAACCACCATTCGCCGAAATTGATTATCCGAAAAATGTGTTAAAGCTCGTTATTTGAGGTTGAAATCGAACAGGTTGACTCCTGAAATCGAACAGGTTGATTCTGAAATGAGCTCGAGGCGTGATTGAAAAACAGGAGAAAAAGAAACAGTTCCTAGACGGCCTTCCGAACTACAAAATTGAAGTGTATAATACACGGTTTTTCGGGATTCCGGGGTCCCGGAATAAAATTCTCCTGAAATCTTATAGAAAGTTCCTCGGGTAAGATAAAGCGGCCACACAACGTTTGAGCACCAACGGAAGACATTTTGGGGTGCCGGTGTGCCACAAACCAGCATTCGTCGAAACTCGGATTATCGTGAAAAAGGTGTTAAAGCTCGTTATTTGAGGCTGAAATCGAACAGTTTGATTCCTGAAATCGAACAGGTTGATTCCTGAAATGAGCTCGGACGCGTGATTGAAAAACAGGAGAAAAAGAAACAGTTCCTAAGATTTACCTTCCGAACGGCCGAAATTGAAGGGTATAATACACGGTTTTTCGGGATTCCGCGGTCCCGAATAAAATTCTCCGAAATCACATAGAATTTTCCTCAGTCGATAAAGCGGCCACGCAATGTTTGAGCACCAACGGAAGACATTTGGGGGTGTCGGTGTGCCACAAACCACCATTCGCCGAAATTCGGATTATCCTGAAAAATGTGTTAAAGCTCGTTATTTGAGGCTGAAATCGAACAGGTTGACTCCTGAAATCGAACAGGTTGATTCCTGAAATGAGCTCTGAGGCGTGATTGAAAAACAGGAGAAAAAGAAACAGTTCCGTTTACCTTCCGAACGGCTAAAATTGAAGGGTATAATACACGGTTTTTCGGGATTCCGCGGTCCCGGAATAAAATTCTCCGGAAATCACATAGAATTTTCCTCAGGTCAGATAAAGCGGCCACGCAATGTTTGAGCATCAACGGAAGACATTTGGGGGTGTCGGTGTGCCACAAACCACCATTCGCCGAAATTGGATTATCCGAAAAATGTGTTAAAGCTCGTTATTTGAGGTCAAAATCGAATCAGTTTGATTCCGAAATCGAACAGGTTGATTCCTGAAATGAGCTCGGACGCGTGATTGAAAAACAGGAGAAAAAGAAACAGTTCCGTCGACCTTCCGAACTACCAAATTGAAATGTATAATACACGGTTTTTCGGATTCCGCGGTCCCGAATAAAATTCTCCGAAATCACATAGAATTTTCCTCAGGTCAGATAAAGCGGCCACGCAATGTTTGAGCACCAACGGAAGACATTTGGGGGTGTCGGTGTGCCACAAACCACCATTCGCCGAAATTCGGATTATCCTGAAAAATGTGTTAAAGCTCGTTATTTGAGGCTGAAATCGAACAGGTTGACTCCTGAAATCGAACAGGTTGATTCCTGAAATGAGCTCTGAGGCGTGATTGAAAAACAGGGAGAAAAATAAACAGGTTCCGGTACGACCTTCCGAACGGCTGAAATTGAAGGGTATAATACACGGTTTTTCGGGATTCCGCGGTCCAGGAATAAAATTCTCCGGAAATCACATAGAATTTTCCTCAGGTCAGATAAAGCGGCCACGCAATGTTTGAGCACCAACGGAAGACATTTGGGGGTGTCGGTGTGCCACAAACCAGCATTCGTCGAAACTCGGATTATCGTGAAAAAGGTGTTAAAGCTCGTTATTTGGGGCTGAAATCGAACAGTTTGATTCCTGAAATCGAACAGGTTGATTCCTGAAATGAGCTCGGACGCGTGATTGAAAAACAGGGAGAAAAAGAAACAGTTCCGATCGACCTTCCGAACTACCGAAATTGAAGGGTATAATACACGGTTTTTCGGGATTCCGCGGTCCCGGAATAAAATTCTCCGGAAATCACATAGAATTTTCTTCAGGTCAGATAAAGCGGCCACGCAATGTTTGAGCACCAACGGAAGACATTTGGGGGTGTCGGTGTGCCACAAACCACCATTCGCCGAAATTCGGATTATCCTGAAAAATGTGTTAAAGCTCGTTATTTGAGGTGAAATCGAACAGTTGACTCCTGAAATCGAACAGGTTGATTCCTGAAATGAGCTCGAGGCGTGATTGAAAAACAGGAGAAAAAGAAACAGGTTCCGATGCGGCCTTCCGAACTACAAATTGAAGTGTATAATACACGTTTTTTCGGATTCCGGTCCCGAATAAAATTCTCCTGAAATCTTATAGAAAGTTCCTCGGGTAAGATAAAGCGGCCACGCAAAGTTTGAGCACCAACGGAAGACATTTGGGGGTGCCGGTGTGCCACAAACCAGCATTCGTCGAAAATCGGATTATCATGAAAAATGTGTTAAAGCTCGTTATTTGAGGCTGAAATCGAACAGGTTGATTCTTGAAATCGAACAGGTTTATTCCTGAAATGAGCTCGGACGCGTGATTGAAAAACAGGGAGAAAAAGAAACAGGTTCCGATACGACCTTCCGAACGGCTGAAATTGAAGTGTATATAATAATACACGGTATTTCGGGATTTTGGGGTCTCGGAATAAAATTCTCCAGAAATGCAATAGAAAGTTCCTCGGGTCAGATAAAGCGGCCACGCCAAGTTTGAGCACCATCGGAAGACATTTGGGGGTGTCGGTGTGCCACAAACCACCATTCGCCGAAACTCGGATTATCGTGAAAAATGTGATAAAGCTCGTTATTTGAGGCTGAAATCGAACAGGTTGATTCCTGAAATGAGCTCGGACGCGTGATTGAAAAACAGGGATAAAAAGAAACAAGTTCCGGTACGACCTTCCGAACGGCTGAAATTGAAGTGTATAATACACGGTTTTTCGGGATTTCGCGGTCCCGGAATAAAATTCTCCGGAAATCACATAGAAAGTTTCTCGGGTCAGATAAAGCGGCCACGCAAAGTTTGAGCACCAACGGAAGACATTTGGGGGTGTCGGTGTGCCACAAACCTGCATTCGCCGAAACTCGGATTATCCTGAAAAATGTGTTAAAACTCGTTATTTGAGGCTGAAATCAAACAAGTTGACTCCTGAAATCGAATAGGTTGATTCCTGAAATGAGCTCGGAGGCGTGATTGAAAAATAGGGAGAAAAAGAAACAGGTTCCGGTACGACCTTCCGAACGGCTGAAATTGAAGTGTATATAATAATACACGGGATTTCGGGATTTCGGGGTCCCGGAATAAAATTCTCCGGAAATCACATAGAAAGTTCCTCGGGTCAGATAAAGCGGCCACGCAAAGTTTGAGCACCAACGGAAGACATTTGGGGGTGCCGGTGTGCCATAAACTAGTATTCGCCGAAACTCGGATTATCCTGAAAAATGTGTTAAAGCTCGTTATTTGAGGCTGAAATCGAACAGGTTGACTCCTGAAATCGAACAGGTTGATTCCTGAAATGAGCTCGAACGCGTGATTGATAAACAGGGAGAAAAAGAAACAGGTTCCGGTACGACCTTCCGAACGGCTGAAATTGAAGTGTATAATACACGGTTTTTCGGGATTCCGAAGTCCCGGAATAAAATTCGCCGGAAATCACATCGAAAGTTCCTCGGGTAGATAAAGCGGCCATGCAAAGCTTGAGCACCAACGGAAGACATTTGGGGGTGTCGGTGTGCCACAAACCAGCATTCGCCGAAACTCGGATTATCTTGAAAAATGTGTTAAAGCTCGTTATTTGAGGCTGAAATCGAACTGGTTGACTCCTGAAATCGAACAGGTTGATTCCTGAAATGAGGTCGGAGGCGTGATTGAAAAACAGGGAGAAAAAGAAACAGGTTCTAGTACGACCTTCCGAACGGCTGAAATTGAAGTGTATAATATACGGTTTTTCGGGATTCCGCGGTCCCGGAATAAAATTCTCCGAAAATCACATAGAAAGTTCCTCGGGTCAGATTAAGCGGCCACGCAAAGTTTGAGCACCAACGGAAGATATTTGGGGGTGCCGGTGCCACAAACCAAAGATTCGCCGAAACTCGGATTATCGTGAAAAATGTGTTAAAGCTCGTTATTTGAGGCTGAAATCGAACAGGTTGATTCCTGAAATCGAACAGGTTGATTCCTGAAATCGAACAGGTTGATTCCTGAAAACGAACAGGTTGATTCCTGAAATCGAACAGGTTGATTCCTGAAATGAGCTCAAACGCGTGATTGAAAAAAAATGAGGAGAAAAAGAAACGAGTTCCGACGACCTTCCGAACAACTACCAAATTGAATTGTATAATAAACGGTTTTTCGGGATTCCGGGGTCCCGGAATAAAATTCTTCGGAAATCACACAGAAAGTTCCTCGGGTCAGATAAAGCGGCCATGAAAAGTTTGCGCACCAACGGAAGACATTTGGGGGTGCCGGTGTGCCACAAACCAGCATTCGCCGAAACTCGGATTATCGTGAAAAATGTGTTAAAGCTCCTTATTTGATGCTGAAATCGAACAGGTTGATTCCTGAAATGAGCTCGGACGCGTGATTGAAAAAAAGGGAGAAAAAGAAACAGATTCCGGTACGACCTTCCGAACGGCTGAAATTGAAGTGTATATAATAATACACGGTTTTTCGGGATTCCGGGGTCCCGGAATAAAATTCTCCGGAAATGACATATAAAGTTCCTCGGGTCAGATAAAGCGGCCACGTAAAGTTTGAGCACCAACGGAAGATATTTGGGGGTGTCGGTGTGCCACAAACCAGCATTCGCCGAAACTCGGATTAACGTGAAAAATGTGTTAAAGCTCGTTATTTGAGGCTGAAATCGAACAGTTTGATTCCTGAAGTCGAACAGGTTGATTTCTGAAATGAGCTCGGACGCGTGATTGAAAAACAGGGAGAAAAAGAAACAGTTCCTGATTTACCTTCTGAACGGCTGAAAATGAAGGGTATAATACACGGTTTTTCGGGATTCCGCGGTCCCGGAATAAAATTCTCCGGAAATCACATAGAATGTTCCTCAGGTCAGATAAAGCGGCCACGCAATGTTTGAGCACCAACGGAAGACATTTTGGGGTGTCGGTGTGCCACAAACCATCATTCGCCGAAATTCGGATCATCCTGAAAAATGTGTTAAAGCTCGTTATTTGAGGCTGAAATCGAACAGGTTGACTTCTGAAATCGAACGGGTTGATTCCTGAAATGAGCTCGGAGGCGTGATTGAAAAACAGGGAGAAAAAAAAAACAGGTTCCGGTACGACTTTCCGAACGGCTGAAATTGAAGTGTATACACGGTTTTTCGGGATTCCGGAGTCCCGGAATAAAATTCTCCGGAAATCACATAGAAAATTCATCGGGTCAGATAAAGCGGTCACGCAAAGTTTGAGCACCAACGGAAGACATTTAGGGGTGTCGGTGTGCCACAAACCAGCATTCGCCGAAACTCGGATTATCGTGAAAAATGTGTTAAAGCTCGTTATTTGAGGATGAAATCGAACAGGTTGATTCTTGAAATCGAACAGGTTGATTTCTGAAATGAGCTCGGACGCGTGATTGAAAAACAGGGAGAAAAAGAAACAGGTTCTGGGACGACCTTCCGAACGGCTGAAATTGAAGTGTATAATACACGGTTTTTCGTGATTCCGGAATAAAATTCTCCGGAAATCACATAGAAAGTTCCTCGGGTCAGATAAAGCTGGCACGCAAAGTTTGAGCACCAACGGAAGAAATTTGGGGGTGCCGGTGTGCCACAAACCAGCATTCGCCGAAACTCGGATTATCGTGAAAAATGTGTTAAAGCTCGTTATTTGAGGCTGAAATCGAACAAGTTGATTCCTGAAATTGAACAGGTTGTTTCCTGAAATGAGCTCGGAAAAGTGATTGAAAAACAGGGAGAAAAAGAAACAGATTCCGGTACGACCTTCCGAACGGCTGAAATTGAAGTGTATAATACACGGTTTTTCGGGATTCCGATGTCCCGGAATAAAATTCGCCGGAAATCACATCGAAAGTTCCTCGGGTCAGATAAAGCGGCCATGCAAAGCTTGAGCACCAACGGAAGACATTTGGTGGTGTCGGTGTGCCACAAACCAGCATTCGCCGAAACTCGGATTATCTTGAAAAATGTGTTAAAGCTCGTTATTTGAGGTGAAATAGAAAGTTGACTCCTGAAATGGAACAGGTTGATTCCTGAAATGAGGTCGGAGCGTGATTGAAAAACAGGAGAAAAAGAAACAGTTCCGTCGACCTTCCGAACGGCCGAAATTGAAGTATATAACACACGTTTTTCGGGATTCCGGGGTCCCGAATAAAATTCTCCGGAAATCACATAGAAAGTTCCTCGGGTTCGATAAAGCGGCCACGCAAAGTTTGAGCACCAACGGAAGATATTTGGGGTGCCGGTTTGCCACAAACCAAAGATTCGCCAAACTCGGATTATCGTGAAAAATGTGTTAAAGCTCGTTATTTGAGGCTGAAATCGAACAGGTTGATTCCTGAAATCGAACAGGTTGATTCCTGAAATCGAACAGGTTGATTCCTGAAATGAGCTCAAACGCGTGATTGAAAAACAGGGAGAAAAAGAAACAGGTTCCGGTACGACCTTCCGAACGGCTGAAATTGAATTGTATAATAAACGGTTTTTCGGGATTCCGGGGTCCCGGAATAAAATTCTTCGGAAATCACACAGAAAGTTCCTCGGGTCAGATAAAGAGGCCATGCAAAGTTTGAGCACCAACGGAAGACATTTGGGGGTGCCGGTGTGCCACAAACCAGCATTCGCCGAAACTCGGATTATCGTGAAAAATGTGTTAAAGCTCCTTATTTGATGCTGAAATCGAACAGGTTGATTCCTGAAATGAGCTCGGACGCGTGATTGAAAAACAGGGAGAAAAAGAAACAGATTCCGGTACGACCATCCGAACGGCTGAAATAGAAGTGTATAATACACGGTTTTTCAGGATTCCGGGGTCCCGGAATAAAATTCTCCGGAAATCACATAGAAAGTTCCTCGGGTAAGATAAAGCGGCCACGCAACGTTTGAGCACCAACGGAAGACATTTTGGGGTGCCGGTGTGCCACAAACCAGCATTCGTCGAAACTCGGATTATCGTGAAAAAGGTGTTAAAGCTCGTTATTTGAGGCTGAAATCGAACAGTTTGATTCCTGAAATCGAACAGTTTGATTCCTGAAATCGAACAGGTTGATTCCTGAAATGAGCTCGGACGCGTGATTGAAAAACAGGGAGAAAAAGAAACAGGTTCCGGTACGACCTTCCGAACGGCTGAAATTGAAGGGTATATAATACACGGTTTTTCGGGATTCCGCGGTCCCGGAATAAAATTCTCCGGAAATCACATAGAATTTTCCTCAGGTCAGATAAAGCGGCCACGCAATGTTTGAGCATCAACGGAAGACATTTGGGGGTGTCGGTGTGCCACAAACCACCATTCGCCGAAATTCGGATTATCCTGAAAAATGTGTTAAAGCTCGTTATTTGAGGCTGAAATCGAACAGGTTGACTCCTGAAATCGAAAGGTTGATTCCTGAAATGAGCTCTGAGGCGTGATTGAAAAACAGGGAGAAAAAGAAACAGGTTCCGGTACGACCTTCCGAACGGCTGAAATTGAAGGGTATAATACACGGTTTTTCGGGATTCCGCGGTCCCGGAATAAAATTCTCCGGAAATCACATAGAATTTTCCTTAGGTCAGATAAAGCGGCCACGCAATGTTTGAGCACCAACGGAAGACATTTGGGTGTGTCGGTGTGCCACAAACCACCATTCGCCGAAATTCGGATTATCCTGAAAAATGTGTTAAAGCTCGTTATTTGAGGTTGAAATCGAACAGTTTGATTCCTGAAATCGAACAGGTTGATTCCTGAAATGAGCTCGGACGCGTGATTGAAAAACAGGGAGAAAAAGAAACAGGTTCCGGTACGACTTTCCGAACGGCTGAAATTGAAAGGTATAATACACGGTTTTTCGGGATTCCGCGGTCCCGGAATAAAATTCTCCGGAAATCACATAGAATTTTCCTCAGGTCAGATAAAGCGGCCACGCAATGTTTGAGCACCAACGGAAGACATTTGGGGGTGTCGGTGTGCCACAAACCACCATTCGCCGAAATTCGGATTATCCTGAAAAATGTGTTAAAGCTCGTTATTTGAGGCTGAAATCGAACAGGTTGACTCCTGAAATCGAACAGGTTGATTCCTGAAATGAACTCTTAGGCGTGATTGAAAAACAGGGAGAAAAAGAAACAGGTTCCGGTACGACCTTCCGAACGGCTGAAATTGAAGGGAATAATACACGGTTTTTCGGGATTCCGCGGTCCCGGAATAAAATTCTCCGGAAATCACATAGAATTTTCCTCAGGTCAGATAAAGCGGCCACGCAATGTTTGAGCACCAACGGAAGACATTTGGGGGTGTCGGTGTGCCACAAACCAGCATTCGTCGAAACTCGGATTATCGTGAAAAAGGTGTTAAAGCTCGTTATTTGAGGCTGAAATCGAACAGTATGATTCCTGAAATCGAACAGGTTGATTCCTGAAATGAGCTCGGACGCGTGATTGAAATACAGGGAGAAAAAGAAACAGGTTCCGGTACGACCTTCCGAACGGCTGAAATTGAAGGGTATAATACACGGTTTTTCGGGATTCCGCGGTCCCGGAATAAAATTCTCCGGAAATCACATAGAATTTTCCTCAGGTCAGATAAAGCGGCCACGCAATGTTTGAGCACCAACGGATGACATTTGGGGGTGTCGGTGTGCCACAAACCACCATTCGCCGAAATTCGGATTATCCTGAAAAATGTGTTAAAGCTCGTTATTTGAGGCTGAAATCGAACAGGTTGACTCCTGAAATCAAACAGGTTGATTCCTGAAATGAGCTCTGAGGCGTGATTGAAAAACAAGGAGAAAAAGAAACAGGTTCCGGTACGGCCTTCCGAACGGCTGAAGTTGAAGTGTATAATACACGGTTTTTCGGGATTCCGGGGTCCCGGAATAAAATTCTCCTGAAATCTTATAGAAAGTTCCTCAGGTAAGATAAAGCGGCCACGCAAAGTTTGAGCACCAACGGAAGACATTTGGGGTGCCGGTGTGCCACAAACCAGCATTCGTCGAAAATCGGATTATCGTGAAAAATGTGTTAAAGCTCGTTATTTGAGGCTGAAATCGAACAGGTTGATTCCTGAAATCGAACAGGTTGTTTCCTGAAATCGAACAGGTTGATTCCTGAAATGAGCTCAAACGCGTGATTGAAAAACAGGAGAAAAAAAGAAACAGTTCCTGTCGACCTTCCGAACTACAAATTGAATTGTATAATAAACGGTTTTTCGGGATTCCGGGTCCCGAATAAAATTCTTCGAAAATCACACAGAAAGTTCCTCGGGTCAGATAAAGCGGCCATGAAAAGTTTGAGCACCAACGGAAGACATTTGGGGTGCTTGGTGTGCCTGAAACCAAAGATTCGCCGAAACTCGGATTATCGTGAAAAATGTGTTAAAGCTCCTTATTTGATGCTGAAATCGAACAGGTTGATTCCTGAAATGAGCTCGGACGCGTGATTGAAAAAAAGGGAGAAAAAGAAACAGATTCCGGTACGACCTTCCGAACGGCTGAAATAGAAGTGTATAATACACGGTTTTTCGGGATTCCGGAGTCCCGGAATAAAATTCTCCGGAAATCACATAGAAAGTTCTTCGGGTAAGATAAAGCGGCCACGCAACGTTTGAGCACCAACGGAAGACATTTTGGGGTGCCGGTGTGCCACAAACCAGCATTTGTCGAAACTCGGATTATCGTGAAAAAGGTGTTAAAGCTCGTTATTTGAGGCTGAAATCGAACAGGTTGATTCCTGAAATCGAACAGGTTTATTCCTTAAATGAGCTCGGACGCGTGATTGAAAAACAGGGAGAAAAAGAAACAAGTTCTGGTACGACCTTCCGAACGGCTGAAATTGAAGTGTATAAAATAATACACGGATTTTTGGGATTCCGGGGTCCCGGAATAAAATTCTCCGGAAATCAAATAGAAAGTTCTTCGGGTCAGATAAAGCGGCCACGCAAAGTTTGAGCACCAACGGAAGACATTTGGGGGTGTCGGTGTGCTTCAAACCTACATTCGCCGAAACTCGGATTATCTTAAAAAATGTGTTAAAGCTCGTTATTTGAGGCTGAAATCGAACAGGTTGACTTCTGAAATCGAACGGGTTGATTCCTGAAATGAGCTCGGAGGCGTGATTGAAAAACAGGGAGAAAAAAAAACAGGTTCCGGTACGACTTTCCGAACGGCTGAAATTGAAGTGTATACACGGTTTTTCGGGATTCCGGAGTCCCGGAATAAAATTCTCCGGAAATCACATAGAAAATTCCTCGGGTCAGATAAAGCGGTCACGCAAAGTTTGAGCACCAACGGAAGACATTTAGGGGTGTCGGTGTGCCACAAACCAGCATTCGCCGAAACTCGGATTATCGTGAAAAATGTGTTAAAGCTCGTTATTTGAGGATGAAATCGAACAGGTTGATTCTTGAAATCGAACAGGTTGATTTCTGAAATGAGCTCGGACGCGTGATTGAAAAACAGGGAGAAAAAGAAACAGGTTCTGGTACGACCTTCCGAACGGCTGAAATTGAAGTGTATAATACACGGTTTTTCGTGATTCCGGAATAAAATTCTCCGGAAATCACATAGAAAGTTCCTCGGGTCAGATAAATCGGGCACGCAAAGTTTGAGCACCAACGGAAGAAATTTGGGGGTGCTTGGTGTGCCTGAAACCAAAGATTCGCCGAAACTCGGATTATCGTGAAAAATGTGTTAAAGCTCGTTATTTGAGGCTGAAATCGAACAAGTTGATTCCTGAAATTGAACAGGTTGTTTCCTGAAATGAGCTCGGACGCGTGATTGAAAAACAGGGAGAAAAAGAAACATGTTCCGGTACAACCTTCTGAACGGCTGAAATTGAAGTGTATAATACACGGTTTTTCGGGATTCCGCGGTCCCGGAATAAAATTCTCCGCAAATCACATAGAAAGTTCCTCGGGTCTGATAAAGCGGCCACGCATAGTTTGAGCACCAACGGAAGAAATTTGGGGGTGCCGGTGTGCCACAAACCAGCATTCGCCGAAACTCGGATTATCGTGAAAAATGTGTTAAAGCTCGTTATTTGAGGCTGAAATCGAACAGGTTGATTCCTGAAATGAGCTCGGACGCGTGATTGAAAAACAGGGAGAAAAAGAAACAGGTTCTGGTACGACCTTCCGAACGACTGAAATTGAAGTGTATAATACACGGTTTTTCGGAATTCCGGGGTCCTGGAATAAAATTCTCCGGAAATCATACAGAAAGTTACTCGGGTAAGATAAAGCGGCCACGCAAAGTATGAGCACCAACGGAAGACATTTGGGGGTGTCGGTGTGCCACAAACCCACATTCGCCGAAACTCGGATTATCGTGAAAAATTTGTTAAAGCTCGTTATTTGATGCTGAAATCGAACAGTTTGATTCCTGAAATGAGCTCGGACGCGTGATTGTAAAACAGGGATAAAAAGAAACAGATTCCGGTACGACCTTCCGAACGGCTGAAAATGAAATGTATATAATACACGGTTTTTCGGGATTCCGAAGTCCCGGAATAAAATTCGCCGGAAATCACATCGAAAGTTCCTCGGGTCAGATAAAGCGGCCATGCAAAGCTTGAGCACCAACGGAAGACATTTGGTGGTGTCGGTGTGCCACAAACCAGCATTCGCCGAAACTCGGATTATCTTGAAAAATGTGTTAAAGCTCGTTATTTGAGGCTGAAATCGAACAGGTTGACTCCTGAAATGGAACAGGTTGATTCCTGAAATGAGGTCGGAGGCGTGATTGAAAAACAGGAGAAAAAGAAACAGTTCCGATGCGACCTTCCGAACGGCCGAAATTGAAGTGTATAATACACGGTTTTTCGGGATTCCGGAGTCCCGGAATAAAATTCTCCGGAAATCACATAGAAAGTTCTTCGGGTAAGATAAAGCGGCCACGCAACGTTTGAGCACCAACGGAAGACATTTTGGGGTGCCGGTGTGCCACAAACCAGCATTTGTCGAAACTCGGATTATCGTGAAAAAGGTGTTAAAGCTCGTTATTTGAGGTGAAATCGAACAGTTGATTCCTGAAATCGAATGTGGTTTATTCCTTAAATGAGCTCGGACGCGTGATTGAAAAACAGGAGAAAAAGAAACAAGTTACTGTACGACCTTCCGAACGATCAAATTGAAGTGTATAAAATAATACACGGTTTTTCGGGATTCCGGGGTCCCGGAATAAAATTCTCCGGAAATCAAATAGAAAGTTCTTCGGGTCAGATAAAGCGGCCACGCAAAGTTTGAGCACCAACGGAAGACATTTGGGGGTGTCGGTGTGCTTCAAACCTACATTCGCCGAAACTCGGATTATCTTAAAAATGTGTTAAAGCTCGTTATTTGAGGTTTGAAATCGAACAGTTGACTTCTGAAATCGAACGGGTTGATTCCTGAAATGAGCTCGGAGGCGTGATTGAAAAACAGGAGAAAAAAAAAAACGGGGTTCCGTTTGACTTTCCGAACGGCTGAAATTGAAGTGTATACACGGTTTTTCGGGATTCCGGAGTCCCGGAATAAAATTCTCCGGAAATCACATAGAAAATTCCTCGGGTCAGATAAAGCGGTCACGCAAAGTTTGAGCACCAACGGAAGACATTTAGGGGTGTCGGTGTGCCAAAAACCAGCATTCGCCGAAACTCGGATTATCGTGAAAAATGTGTTAAAGCTCGTTATTTGAGGATGAAATCGAACAGGTTGATTCTTGAAATCGAACAGGTTGATTTCTGAAATGAGCTCGGACGCGTGATTGAAAAACAGGGAGAAAAAGAAACAGGTTCTGGTACGACCTTCCGAACGGCTGAAATTGAAGTGTATAATACACGGTTTTTCGTGATTCCGGAATAAAATTCTCCGGAAATCACATAGAAAGTTCCTCGGGTCAGATAAAGCGGGCACGCAAAGTTTGAGCACCAACGGAAGAAATTTGGGGGTGCCGGTGTGCCAAACCAAAGATTCGCGAAACTCGGATTATCGTGAAAAATGTGTTAAAGCTCGTTATTTGAGGCTGAAATCGAACAAGTTGATTCCTGAAATTGAACAGGTTGTTTCCTGAAACGAGCTCGGACGCGTGATTGAAAAACAGGGAGAAAAAGAAACAGGTTCCGGTATGACCTTCCGAACGGCTGAAATTGAAGTGTATAATACACGGTTTTTCGGGATTCCGCGGTCCCGGAATAAATTTCTCCGAAAATCACATAGAAAGTTCCTCGGGTCAGATTAAGCGGCCACGCAAAGTTTGAGCACCAACGGAAGATATTTGGGGGTGCCGGTTTGCCACAAATCAGCATTCGCCGAAACTCGGATTATCGTGAAAAATGTGTTAAAGCTCGTTATTTGAGGCTGAAATCGAACAGGTTGATTCCTGAAATCGAACAGGTTGATTCCTGAAATCGAACAGGTTGATTCCTGAAATGAGCTCAAACGCGTGATTGAAAAACAGGGAGAAAAAGAAACAGGTTCCGGTACGACCTTCCGAACGGGTGAAATTGAATTGTATAATAAACGGTTTTTCGGGATTCCGGGGTCCCGGAATAAAAATCTTCGGAAATCACACAGAAAGTTCCTCGGGTCAGATAAAGCGTCCATGCAAAGTTTGAGTACCAACGGAAGACATTTGGGGGTGCCGGTGTGCCACAAACCAGCATTCGCCGAAACTCGGATTATCGTGAAAAATGTGTTAAAGCTCGTTATTTGAGGCTGAAATCGAACAGGTTGATTCCTGAAATGAGCTCGGACGCGTGATTGAAAAACAGGGAGAAAAAGAAACAGATTCCGGTACGACCTTCCGAACGGCTGAAATTGAAGTGTATAATACACGGTTTTTCGGGGTCCCGGAATAAAATTCTCCGGAAATCACATAGAAAGTTCCTCGGGTAAGATAAAGCGGCCACGCAACGTTTGAGCACCAACGGAAGACATTTTGGGGTGCCGGTGTGCCACAAACCAGCATTCGTCGAAACTCGGATTATCGTGAAAAAGGTGTTAAAGCTCGTTATTTGAGGCTGAAATCGAACAGTTTGATTCCTGAAATCGAACAGGTTGATTCCTGAAATGAGCACGGACGCGTGATTGAAAAACAGGAGAAAAAAGAAACGGTTCGATTTACCTTCCGAACGGCTGAAATTGAAGGGTATATAATACACGGTTTTTCGGGATTCCGCGGTCCTAGAATAAAATTCTCCGGAAATCACATAGAATTTTCCTCAGGTCAGATAAAGCGGCCACGCAATGTTTGAGCACCAACGGAAGATATTTGGGGGTGTCGGTGTGCCACAAACCACCATTCGCCGAAATTCGGATTATCCTGAAAAATGTGTTAAAGCTCGTTATTTGAGGCTGAAATCGAACAGGTTGACTCCTGAAATCGAACAGGTTGATTCCTGAAATGAGCTCTGAGGCGTGATTGAAAAACAGGAGAAAAAGAAACAGTTTCCGATTTACGACCTTCCGAACTACCGAAATTGAAGGGTATAATACACGGTTTTTCGGGATTCCGCGGTCCCAGAATAAAATTCTCCGGAAATCACATAGAATTTTCCTCAGGTCAGATAAAGCGGCCACGCAATGTTTGAGCACCAACGGAAGACATTTGGGGGTGTCGGTGTGCCACAAACCACCATTCGCCGAAATTCGGATTATCCTGAAAAATGTGTTAAAGCTCGTTATTTGAGGCTGAAATCGAACAGGTTGACTCCTGAAATCGAACAGGTTGATTCCTGAAACGAGCTCTGAGGCGTGATTGAAAAACAGGGAGAAAAAGAAACAGGTTCCGGTATGACCTTCCGAACGGCTGAAATTGAAGGGTATAATACACGGTTTTTCGGGATTCCGCGGTCCCGGAATAAAATTCTCCGGAAATCACATAGAATTTTCCTCAGGTCAGATAAAGCGGCCACGCAATGTTTGAGCACCAACGGAAGACATTTGGGGGTGTCGGTGTGCCACAAACCAGCATTCGTCGAAACTCAGATTATCATGAAAAAGGTGTTAAAGCTCGTTATTTGAGGCTGAAATCGAACAGTTTGATTCCTGAAATCGAACAGGTTGATTCCTGAAATGAGCTCGGACGCGTGATTGAAAAACAGGGAGAAAAAGAAACAGGTTCCGGTACGACCTTCCGAACGGATGAAATTGAAGGGTATATTACACGGTTTTTCGGGATTCCGCGGTCCCGGAATAAAATTCTCCGGAAATCACATAGAATTTTCCTCAGGTCAGATAAAGCGGCCACGCAATGTTTGAGCACCAACGGAAGACATTTGGGGGTGTCAGTGTGCCACAAACCACCATTCGCCGAAATTCGGATTATCCTGAAAAATGTGTTAAAGCTCGTTATTTGAGGCTGAAATCGAACAGGTTGACTCCTGAAATCGAACAGGTTGATTCCTGAAATGAGCTCTGAGGCGTGATTGAAAAACAGGGAGAAAAAGAAACAGGTTCAGGTACGGCCTTCCGAACGGCTGAAATTGAAGTGTATAATACACGGTTTTTCGGGATTCCGGGGTCCCGGAATAAAATTCTCCTGAAATCTTATAGAAAGTTCCTCGGGTAAGATAAAGCGGCCACGCAAAGTTTGAGCACCAACGGAAGACATTTGGGGTGCCGGTGTGCCACAAACCAGCATTCGTCGAAAATCGGATTATCATGAAAAATGTGTTAAAGCTCGTTATTTGAGGCTGAAATCGAACAGGTTGATTCCTGAAATCGAACAGGTTTATTCCTGAAATGAGCTCGGACGCGTGATTGAAAAACAGAGAGAAAAAAGAAACAGGTTCCGATACGACCTTCCGAACGGCTGAAATTGAAGTGTATATAATAATACACGGTATTTCGGGATTTCGGGGTCCCGGAATAAAATTCTCCAGAAATGACATAGAAAGTTCCTCGGGTCAGATAAAGCGGCCACGCCAAGTTTGAGCACCATCGGAAGACATTTGGGGGTGTCGGTGTGCCACAAACCACCATTCGCCGAAACTCGGATTATCGTGAAAAATGTGATAAAGCTCGTTATTTGAGGCTGAAATCGAACAGGTTGATTCCTGAAATAAGCTCGGACGCGTGATTGAAAAACAGGGATAAAAAGAAACAAGTTCCGGTACGATCTTCCGAACGGCTGAAATTGAAGTGTATATAATAATACATGGTTTTTCGGGATTCCGGGGTCCCGGAATAAAATTCTCAGGAAATCACATAGAAAGTTCCACGGGTCAGATAAAGCGGCCACGTAAATTTTGAGCACCAACGGAAGACATTTGGGGGCGACGGTGTGCAACAAACCAGCATTCGCCGAAACTCGGATTATCGTAAAAAAGTTCCTAAAGCTCGTTATTTGAGGCTGAAATCGAAAGGTGGATTCCTCAAATCGAACAGGTTGATTCCTGAAATGAGCTCGGACGCGTGATTGAAAAACAGAGAGAAAAACAAAACAGGTTCCGGTACGACCTTCCGAACGGCTAAAATTGAAATGTATAATACACGGTTTTTCGGGATTCTGGAGTCCCGGAATAAAATTCTCCGGAAATCACATACAAAAATTCCTCGGCTCAGGTAAAGCGGACACGCAAAGTTTGAGCACCAACGGAAGACATTTGGGGGTGCCGGTGTGCCACAAACCAGCATTCGCCGAAATTCGGATTATCGTGAAAAATGTGTTAAAGCTCGTTATTTGAGGCTGAAATCGAACAGGTTGATTTCTGAAATCGAACAGGTTGATTCCTGAAATGAGCTCGGAGGCGTGATTGAAAAACAGGGAGAAAAAGAAACAGGTTCCGGTACGACCTTCCGAACGGCTGAAATTGAAGTGTATAATACACGGTTTTTCGGGATTCCGCGGTCCCGGAATAAAATTCTCCGAAAATCACATAGAAAGTTCCTCGGGTCAGATTAAGCGGCCACGCAAAGTTTGAGCACCAACGGAAGATATTTGGGGGTGCCGGTTTGCCACAAACCAGCATTCGCCGAAACTCGGATTATCGTGAAAAATGTGTTAAAGCTCGTTATTTGAGGCTGAAATCGAACAGGTTGATTCCTGAAATCGAACAGGTTGATTCCTGAAATGAGCTCAAACGCGTGATTGAAAAACAGGGAGAAAAAGAAACAGGTTTCGGTACGACCTTCCGAACGGCTGAAATTGAAGTGTATATAAATAATACACGGTTTTTCGGGATTCCGGGGTCCCGGAATAAAATTCTCCGGAAATCACATAAAAAGTTTCTCGGGTCAGATAAAGCGGCCACGCAAAGTTTGAGCACCAACGGAAGACATTTGGGGGTGTCGGTGTGCCACAAACCAGCATTCGCCGAAACTCGGATTATCGTGAAAAATGTGTTAAAGCTCGTTATTTGAGGCTGAAATCGAACAGGTTGATTCCTGAAATCGAACAGGTTGATTACTGAAATGAGCTCGGATGCGTGATTGAAAAACAGGGAGAAAAAGAAACAGTTTCCTGATCGACCTTCCGAACAATTTGAAATTGAAATGTATAATACACGGTTTTTCGGGATTCCGCGGTCCCGGAATAAAATTCTCCGGAAATCACATATAAAGTTCCTCGGGTCAGATAAAGCGGGCACGCAAAGGTTTAGCACCAACGGAAGACATTTGGGGGTGTCGGTGTGCCACAAACCAGCATTCGCCGAAACTCGGATTATCCTTAAAAATGTGTTAAAGCTCGTTATTTGAGGCTTAAATCGAACACGTTGACTCCTGAAATCGAACAGGTTGATTCCTGAAATGAGCTCGGAGGAGTGATTGAAAAAGAAGGAGAAAAAGAAACAGGTTCCGGTACGACCTTCCTCCGAACTAATTTGAAATTGAAGTGTATATAATAATACACGGTATTTCGCGATTCCGGGGTCCCTGAATAAAATTCTCTGGAAATCACATAGAAAGTTCCTCGGGTCAGATTAAGCGGCCACGCAAAGTTTGAGCACCAACGGAAGACATTTGGGGGTGCCGGTGTACCACAAACCAACATTCGTCGAAACTCGGATTATCGTGAAAAATGTGTTAAAGCTCGTTATTTGAGGCTGAAATCGAACAGGCTGATTCCTGAAATCGAACAGGTATATTCCTGAAATGAGCTCGGACGCGTGATTTAAAAACAGGAGAAAAAGAAACAGGTTCCGGTACGACCTTTCGAACGGTTGAAATTGAAGTGTATATAATAATACACGGTTTTTCGGGATTCCGGGGTCCCGGAATAAAATTCTCCGGAAATGACATAGAAAGTTCCTCGGGTCAGATAAAGCGGCCACGCAAAGGTTGAGCACCAACGGAAAACATTTGGGGGTGCCGGTGTGCCACAAACCAGCATTCGCCGAAACTCGGATTATCGTGAAAAATGTGTTAAAGCTTGTTATTTGATGCTGAAATCGAACAGGTTGATCCCTGAAATGAGCTCGGGCGCGTGATTGAAAAACAGGGAGAAAAAAAACAGATTCCGGTACGACCTTCCGAACGGCTGAAATTGAAGTGTATAATACACGATTTTTCGGGATTCCGGGGTCCCGTAATAAAATTCTCCGGAAATGACATAGAAAGTTCCTCGGGTCAGATAAAGCGGCCACGCAATGTTTGAGCACCAACGGAAGACATTTGGGGGTGTCGGTGTGCCACAAACCAGCATTCGCCGAAACTCGGATTATCGTGAAAAATGTGTTAAAACTCGTTATTTGAGGCTGAAATCGAATAGGTTGATTCCTAAAATGAGCTCGGACGCGTGATTGAAAAACAGGGAGAAAAAGAAACAGGTTCCGGTACGACCTTCCGAACGGCTGAAAATGAAGTGTATAATACACGGTTTTTCGGGATTTTGCGGTCCCGGAATAAAATTCTCCGGAAATCACATTGAAAGTTTCTCGGGTCAGATAAAGCAGCCACTCAAAGTTTGAGCACCAACGGAAGACATTTGGGGGTGTCGGTATGCCACAAACCAGCATTCGCCGAAATTCGGATTATCCTGAAAAATGTATTAAAGCTCATTATTTGAGGCTGAAATCGAACAGGTTGACTCCTGAAATCGAACAGGTTGATTCCTGAAATGAGCTCGGAGGCGTGATTGAAAAACAGGGAGTAAAAGAAACAGGTTCCGGTACGACCTTCCGAACGACTGAAATTGAAGTGTATAATACACGATTTTTCGGGATTCCGGGGTCCCGGAACAAAATTCTCCAGAAATCACATAGAAAGTTCCTCGGGTCAGAGAAAGCGGCCACGCAAAGTTTGAACACCAACGGAAGACATTTGGGGGTGCCAGTGTGCCACAAACCAACATTCGCCGAAACTCGGATTATCGTGAAAAATGTGTTAAAACTCGTTATTTGAGGCTGAAATCGAACAGGTTGATTTCTGAAATGAGCTCGGAGGCGTGATTGAAAAACAGGGTGAAAAAGAAACAGGTTCCGGTACGACCTTCCGAACGGCTGAAATTGAAGTGCATAATACACGGTTTTTCGGGATTCCGCGGTCCCGGAATAAAATTCTTCGAAAATCACATAGAAAGTTCCTCGGGTCAGATAAGGCGGCCGCGCAAAGTTTGAGCACCAACGGAAGACATTTGGGGGTGTCGGTGTGCCACAAACCAGCATTCGCCTAAACTCGGATTATCCTTAAAAATGTGTTAAAGCTCGTTATTTGAGGCTTAAATCGAACAAGTTGACTCCTGAAATCGAAAAGGTTGATTCCTGAAATGAGCTCGGAGGCGTGATTGAAAAACAGGGAGAAAAAGAAACAGGTTACGGTACGACCTTCTGAACGGCTGAAATTGAAGTGTATAATACACGGTTTTTCGGGATTCCGAGGTCCCCGAATAAAATTCTCCGGAAATCACATAGAAAGTTCCTCGGCTAAGATAAAGCGGCCACGCAAAGTTTGAGCACCAACGGAAGACATTTGGGGTGCCGGTGTGCCACAAACCAACATTCGTCGAAACTCGGATTATCGTGAAAATTGTGTTAAAGTTCGTTATTTGAGGTCAAATCGAACAAGTTGATTCCTGAAATCGAATAGGTATATTCCTGAAATGAGCTCGGACGCGTGATTTAAAAACAGGGAGAAAAAGAAACAGGTTCCGGTACGACCTTCCGAACGGTTGAAATTGAAGTGTATATAATAATACACGGTTTTTCGGGATTCCGGGGTCCCGGAATAAAATTCTCCGGAAATGACATAGAAAGTTCCTCGGGTCAGATAAAGCGGCCACGCAAAGTTTGAGCACCAACGGAAAACATTTGGGGGTGCCGGTGTGCCACAAACCAGCATTCGCCGAAACTCGGATTATCGTGAAAAATGTGTTAAAGCTTGTTATTTGATGCTGAAATCGAACAGGTTGATTCCTGAAATGAGCTCGGGAGCGTGATTGAAAAACAGGGAGAAAAAAAACAGATTCCGGTACGACCTTCCGAACGGCTGATATTGAAGTGCATATAATAATACACGGTTTTTCGGGATTCCGGGGTCCTGGAAAAAAATTCTCCGGAAATGACATAGAAAGTTCCTCGGGTCATATAAAGCGGCCACGCAAAGTTTGAGCACCAACGGAAGACATTTGGGGGTGTCGGTGTGCCACAAACCAGCATTCGCCGAAACTCGGATTATCGTGAAAAATGTGTTAAAGCTCGTTATTTGAGGCTGAAATCGAACAGGTTGATTCCTGAAATCGAACAGGTTGATTCCTGAAATGAGCTCGGACGCGTGATTGAAAAACAGGGAGAAAAAGAAACAGGTTCCGGTACGACCTTCCGAACGGCTGAAATTGAAGTGTTTAATACACGGTTTTTCGGGATTCCGCGGTCCCGGAATAAAATTCTCCGGAAATCACATAGAAAGTTTCCCGGGTCAGATAAAGCAGCCACTCAAAGTTTGAGCACCAACGGAAAAATTTGGGGGTGTCGGTATGCCACAAACCAGCATTCGCCGAAATTCGGATTATCCTGAAAAATGTATTAAAGCTCGTTATTTGAGGCTGAAATCGAACAGGTTGACTCCTGAAATCGAACAGGTTGATTCCTGAAATGAGCTCGGAGGCGTGATTGAAAAACAGGGAGTAAAAGAAACAGGTTCCGGTACGACCTTCCGAACGGCTGAAATTGAAGTGTATAATACACGATTTTTCGGGATTCCGGGGTCCCGTAATAAAATTCTCCGGAAATGACATAGAAAGTTCCTCGGGTCAGATAAAGCGGCCACGCAATGTTTGAGCACCAACGGAAGACATTTGGGGGTGTCGGTGTGCCACAAACCAGCATTCGCCGAAACTCGGATTATCGTGAAAAATGTGTTAAAACTCGTTATTTGAGGCTGAAATCGAATAGGTTGATTCCTAAAATGAGCTCGGACGCGTGATTGAAAAACAGGGAGAAAAAGAAACAGGTTCCGGTACGACCTTCCGAACGGCTGAAAATGAAGTGTATAATACACGGTTTTTCGGGATTTTGCGGTCCCGGAATAAAATTCTCCGGAAATCACATTGAAAGTTTCTCGGGTCAGATAAAGCAGCCACTCAAAGTTTGAGCACCAACGGAAGACATTTGGGGGTGTCGGTATGCCACAAACCAGCATTCGCCGAAATTCGGATTATCCTGAAAAATGTATTAAAGCTCATTATTTGAGGCTGAAATCGAACAGGTTGACTCCTGAAATCGAACAGGTTGATTCCTGAAATGAGCTCGGAGGCGTGATTGAAAAACAGGGAGTAAAAGAAACAGGTTCCGGTACGACCTTCCGAACGACTGAAATTGAAGTGTATAATACACGATTTTTCGGGATTCCGGGGTCCCGGAACAAAATTCTCCAGAAATCACATAGAAAGTTCCTCGGGTCAGAGAAAGCGGCCACGCAAAGTTTGAACACCAACGGAAGACATTTGGGGGTGCCGGTGTGCCACAAACCAGCATTCGCCGAAACTCGGATTATCGTGAAAAATGTGTTAAAACTCGTTATTTGAGGCTGAAATCGAACAGGTTGATTTCTGAAATGAGCTCGGAGGCGTGATTGAAAAACAGGGTGAAAAAGAAACAGGTTCCGGTACGACCTTCCGAACGGCTGAAATTGAAGTGCATAATACACGGTTTTTCGGGATTCCGCGGTCCCGGAATAAAATTCTTCGAAAATCACATAGAAAGTTCCTCGGGTCGAGATAAGGCGGCGCGCAAAAAGTTTGAGCACCAACGGAAGACATTTGGGGGTGTCGGTGTGCCACAAACCAAAGATTCGCCTAAACTCGGATTATCCTTAAAAATGTGTTAAAGCTCGTTATTTGAGGCTTAAATCGAACAAGTTGACTCCTGAAATCGAAAAGGTTGATTCCTGAAATGAGCTCGGAGGCGTGATTGAAAAACAGGGAGAAAAAGAAACAGGTTACGATGACGACCTTCTTCGAACAGTCAAATTGAAGTGTATATATATAATACACGGTTTTTCGGGATTCCGAGGTCCCCGAATAAAATTCTCCGGAAATCACATAGAAAGTTCCTCGGCTAAGATAAAGCGGCCACGCAAAGTTTGAGCACCAACGGAAGACATTTGGGGGTGCCGGTGTGCCACAAACCAACATTCGTCGAAACTCGGATTATCGTGAAAATTGTGTTAAAGTTCGTTATTTGAGGTTTGAAATCGAACAAGTTGATTCCTGAAATCGAATAGGTATATTCCTGAAATGAGCTCGGACGCGTGATTTAAAAACAGGAGAAAAAGAAACAGTTCCGATTTACCTTCCGAACGGTTGAAATTGAAGTGTATATAATAATACACGGTTTTTCGGGATTCCGGGGTCCCGAATAAAATTCTCCGGAAATGACATAGAAAGTTCCTCGGGTGAGATAAAGCGGCCACGCAAAGTTTGAGCACCAACGGAAAACATTTGGGGTGCCGGTGTGCCTAAACCAAAGATTCGCCGAAACTCGGATTATCGTGAAAAATGTGTTAAAGCTTGTTATTTGATGCTGAAATCGAACAGGTTGATTCTGAAATGAGCTCGGGAGCGTGATTGAAAAACAGGAGAAAAAAAACAGATTCCGGTACGACCTTCCGAACGGCTGATATTGAAGTGCATATAATAATACACGGTTTTTCGGGATTCCGGGGTCCTGGAAAAAAATTCTCCGGAAATGACATAGAAAGTTCCTCGGGTCATATAAAGCGGCCACGCAAAGTTTGAGCACCAACGGAAGACATTTGGGGGTGTCGGTGTGCCTGAAACCAAAGATTCGCCGAAACTCGGATTATCGTGAAAAATGTGTTAAAGCTCGTTATTTGAGGCTGAAATCGAACAGGTTGATTCCTGAAATCGAACAGGTTGATTCCTGAAATGAGCTCGGACGCGTGATTGAAAAACAGGGAGAAAAAGAAACAGTTCCGTCGACCTTCCGAACTAATTTGAAATTGAAGTGTTTAATACACGGTTTTTCGGGATTCCGCGGTCCCGGAATAAAATTCTCCGGAAATCACATAGAAAGTTTCCCGGGTCAGATAAAGCAGCCACTCAAAGTTTGAGCACCAACGGAAAAAATTTGGGGGTGTCGGTATGCCACAAACCAAAGATTCACAAATTCGGATTATCCCGAAAAATGTATTAAAGCTCGTTATTTGAGGTCAAATCGAACAGTTGACTCCTGAAATCGAACAGGTTGATTCCTGAAATGAGCTCGGAGCGTGATTGAAAAACAGGAGTAAAAGAAACAGTTCCGGTACGACCTTCCGAACGGCTGAAATTGAAGTGTATAATACACGATTTTTCGGGATTCCGGGGTCCCGTAATAAAATTCTCCGGAAATGACATAGAAAGTTCCTCGGGTCAGATAAAGCGGCCACGCAATGTTTGAGCACCAACGGAAGACATTTGGGGGTGTCGGTGTGCCACAAACCAGCATTCGCCGAAACTCGGATTATCGTGAAAAATGTGTTAAAACTCGTTATTTGAGGCTGAAATCGAATAGGTTGATTCCTAAAATGAGCTCGGACGCGTGATTGAAAAACAGGGAGAAAAAGAAACAGGTTCCGTTACGACCTTCCGAACGGCTGAAAATGAAGTGTATAATACACGGTTTTTCGGGATTTTGCGGTCCCGGAATAAAATTCTCCGGAAATCACATTGAAAGTTTCTCGGGTCAGATAAAGCAGCCACTCAAAGTTTGAGCACCAACGGAAGACATTTGGGGGTGTCGGTATGCCACAAACCAGCATTCGCCGAAATTCGGATTATCCTGAAAAATGTATTAAAGCTCATTATTTGAGGCTGAAATCGAACAGGTTGACTCCTGAAATCGAACAGGTTGATTCCTGAAATGAGCTCGGAGGCGTGATTGAAAAACAGGGAGTAAAAGAAACAGGTTCCGGTACGACCTTCCGAACGACTGAAATTGAAGTGTATAATACACGATTTTTCGGGATTCCGGTCCCTAACAAAATTCTCCGTAAATCACATAGAAAGTTCCTCGGGTCAGAGAAAGCGGCCACGCAAAGTTTGAACACCAACGGAAGACATTTGGGGGTGCCGGTGTGCCACAAACCAACATTCGCCGAAACTCGGATTATCGTGAAAATGTGTTAAAACTCGTTATTTGAGGTCAAATCGAACAGTTGATTTCTGAAATGAGCTCGGAGGCGTGATTGAAAAACAGGGTGAAAAAGAAACAGTTCCTGCATTTACCTTCCGAACGGCTGAAATTGAAGTGCATAATACACGGTTTTTCGGGATTCCGCGGTCCCGGAATAAAATTCTTCGAAAATCACATAGAAAGTTCCTCGGGTCAGATAAGGCGGCCGCGCAAAGTTTGAGCACCAACGGAAGACATTTGGGGGTGTCGGTGTGCCACAAACCAGCATTCGCCTAAACTCGGATTATCCTTAAAAATGTGTTAAAGCTCGTTATTTGAGGCTTAAATCGAACAAGTTGACTCCTGAAATCGAAAAGGTTGATTCCTGAAATGAGCTCGGAGGCGTGATTGAAAAACAGGGAGAAAAAGAAACAGGTTACGGTACGACCTTCTGAACGGCTGAAATTGAAGTGTATATAATAATACACGGTATTTCGGGATTCCGGGGTCCCTGAATAAAATTCTCCGGAAATCACATAGAAAGTTCCTCGGCTAAGATAAAGCGGCCACGCAAAGTTTGAGCACCAACGGAAGACATTTGGGGGTGCCGGTGTGCCACAAACCAACATTCGTCGAAACTCGGATTATCGTGAAAATTGTGTTAAAGTTCGTTATTTGAGGCTGAAATCGAACAAGTTGATTCCTGAAATCGAATAGGTATATTCCTGAAATGAGCTCGGACGCGTGATTTAAAAACAGGGAGAAAAAGAAACAGGTTCCGGTACGACCTTCCGAACGGTTGAAATTGAAGTGTATAATACACGGTTTTTCGGGATTCCGGGGTCCCGGAATAAAATTCTCCGGAAATGACATAGAAAGTTCCTCGGGTCAGATAAAGCGGCCACGCAAAGTTTGAGCACCAACGGAAAACATTTGGGGGTGCCGGTGTGCCACAAACCAGCATTCGCCGAAACTCGGATTATCGTGAAAAATGTGTTAAAGCTTGTTATTTGATGCTGAAATCGAACAGGTTGATTCCTGAAATGAGCTCGGGAGCGTGATTGAAAAACAGGGAGAAAAAAAACAGATTCCGGTACGACCTTCCGAACGGCTGATATTGAAGTGCATATAATAATACACGGTTTTTCGGGATTCCGGGGTCCTGGAAAAAAATTCTCCGGAAATGACATAGAAAGTTCCTCGGGTCATATAAAGCGGCCACGCAAAGTTTGAGCACCAACGGAAGACATTTGGGGGTGTCGGTGTGCCACAAACCAGCATTCGCCGAAACTCGGATTATCGTGAAAAATGTGTTAAAGCTCGTTATTTGAGGCTGAAATCGAACAGGTTGATTCCTGAAATCGAACAGGTTGATTCCTGAAATGAGCTCGGACGCGTGATTGAAAAACAGGGAGAAAAAGAAACAGGTTCCGTTTACCTTCCGAACGGCCGAAATTGAAGTGTTTAATACACGGTTTTTCGGGATTCCGCGGTCCCGGAATAAAATTCTCCGGAAATCACATAGAAAGTTTCCCGGGTCAGATAAAGCAGCCACTCAAAGTTTGAGCACCAACGGAAAAAATTTGGGGGTGTCGGTATGCCACAAACCAGCATTCGCCGAAATTCGGATTATCCTGAAAAATGTATTAAAGCTCGTTATTTGAGGCTGAAATCGAACAGGTTGACTCCTGAAATCGAACAGGTTGATTCCTGAAATGAGCTCGGAGGCGTGATTGAAAAACAGGGAGTAAAAGAAACAGTTCCTGAGACGACCTTCCGAACAATAAATTGAAGTGTATATAATACACGGTTTTTCGGGATTCCGGGGTCCCGGAAATCACATAGAAAGTTCCTCGGGTAAGATAAAGCGGCCACGCAAAGTTTGAGCACCAACGGAAGACATTTGGGGGTGTCGGTGTGCCACAAACAAGCATTCGCCGAAACTCGGATTATCGTGAAAAATGTTTTAATGCTCGTTATTTGAGGCTGAAATCAAACAGGTTGATTCCTGAAATCAAACAGTTTGATTCCTGAAATGAGCTCGGACGCATGATTGAAAAACGGGGAGAAAAAGAAACAGGTTCCGGTACGACCTTCCGAACGGCTGAAATTGAAATGTATAATACACGGTTTTTCGGGATTCCGCGGTCCCGGAATAAAATTCTCCGGAAATCACATAGAAAATTCCTCGGGTAAGATAAAGCGGCCACGCAAAGTTTGAGCACCAACGGAAGACATTTGGGGGTGTCGGTGTGCCACAAACCAGCATTCGCCGAAACTCGGATTATCGTGAAAAATGTGTTAAAGCTCGTTATTTGAGGCTGAAATCGAACAGGTTAATTCCTGAAATCGAACAGGTTGATTCCTGAAATGAGCTCGGATGCGTGATTGAAAAACAGGGAGAAAAAGAAACAGGTTCCGGTACGACCTTCCGAACGGCTGAAATTGAAATGTATAATACACGGTTTTTCGGGATTCCGCGGTCCCGGAATAAAATTCTCCGGAAATCACATATAAAGTTCCTCGGGTTAGATAAAGCGGGCACGCAAAGGTTTAGCACCAACGGAAGACATTTGGGGGTGTCGGTGTGCCACAAACCAGCATTCGCCGAAACTCGGATTATCCTTAAAAATGTGTTAAAGCTCGTTATTTGAGGCTTAAATCGAACACGTTGACTCCTGAAATCGAACAGGTTGATTCCTGAAATGAGCTCAGAGGAGTGATTGAAAAAGAGGGAGAAAAAGAAACAGGTTCCGGTACGACCTTCTGAACGGCTGAAATTGAAGTGTATATAATAATACACGGTATTTCGGGATTCCGGGGTCCGTGAATAAAATTCTCCGGAAATCACATAGAAAGTTCCTCGGGTAAGATAAAGCGGCCACGCAAAGTTTGAGCACCAACGGAAGACATTTGGGGGTGCCGGTGTACCACAAACCAACATTCGTCGAAACTCGGATTATCGTGAAAAATGTGTTAAAGCTCGTTATTTGAGGCTGAAATCGAACAGGTTGATTCCTGAAATCGAACAGGTATATTCCTGAAATGAGCTCGGACGCGTGATTTAAAAACAGGGAGAAAAAGAAACAGGTTCCGGTACGACCTTTCGAACGGTTGAAATTGAAGTGTATATAATAATACACGGTTTTTCGGGATTCGAGGGTCCCGGAATAAAATTCTCCGGAAATGACATAGAAAGTTCCTCGGGTCAGATAAAGCGGCCACGCAAAGGTTGAGCACCAACGGAAAACATTTGGGGGTGCTTGGTGTGCCTGAACCAAAGATTCGCCGAAACTCGGATTATCGTGAAAAATGTGTTAAAGCTTGTTATTTGATGCTTTGAAATCGAACGGGTTGATCCACAAATGAGCTCGGGCGCGTGATTGAAAAACAGGGAGAAAAAAAACAGATTCCGGTACGACCTTCCGAACGGCTGAAATTGAAGTGTATAATACACGGTTTTTCGGGATTCCGGAGTCCCGGAATAAAATTCTCCGGAAATGACATAGAAAGTTCCTCGGGTCAGATAAAGCGGCCACGCAATGTTTGAGCACCAACGGAAGACATTTGGGGGTGTCGGTGTGCCACAAACCAGCATTCGCCGAAACTCGGATTATCGTGAAAAATGTGTTAAAACTCGTTATTTGAGGCTGAAATCGAACAGGTTGATTCCTAAAATGAGCTCGGACGCGTGATTGAAAAACAGGGAGAAAAAGAAACAGGTTCCGGTACGACCTTCCGAACGGCTGAAAATGAAGTGTATAATACACAGTTTTTCGGGATTTTGCGGTCCCGGAATAAAATTCTCCGGAAATCACTTTGAAAGTTTATCGGGTCAGATAAAGCAGCCACTCAAAGTTTGAGCACCAACGGAAGACATTTGGGGGTGTCGGTATGCCACAAACCAGCATTCGCCGAAATTCGGATTATCCTGAAAAATGTATTAAAGCTCATTATTTGAGGCTGAAATCGAACAGGTTGACTCCTGAAATCAAACAGGTTGATTCCTGAAATGAGCTCGGAGGCGTGATTGAAAAACAGGGAGTAAAAGAAACAGGTTCCGGTACGACCTTCCGAACGGCTGAAATTGAAGTGTATAATACACGATTTTTCGGGATTCCGGGGTCCCGGAACAAAATTCTCCGGAAATCACATAGAAAGTTCCTCGGGTCAAAGAAAGTGGCCACGCAAAGTTTGAACACCAACGGAAGACATTTGGGGGTGCCAGTGTGCCACAAACCAAAATTCGCCGAAACTCGGATTATCGTGAAAAATGTGTTAAAACTCGTTATTTGAGGCTGAAATCGAATAGGTTGATTCCTGAAATGAGCTCGGACGCGTGATTGAAAAACAGGGTGAAAAAGAAACAGGTTCCGGTACGACCTTCCGAACGGCTGAAATTGAAGTGCATAATACACGGTTTTTCGGGATTCCGCGGTCCTGGAATAAAATTCTTCGAAAATCACATAGAAAGTTCCTCGGGTCAGATAAGGCGGCCACGCAAAGTTTGAGCACCAACGGAAGACATTTGGGGGTGTCGGTGTGCCACAAACCAGCATTCGCCTAAACTCGGATTATCCTTAAAAATGTGTTAAAGCTCGTTATTTGAGGCTTAAATCGAACAAGTTGACTCCTGAAATCGAAAAGGTTGATTCCTGAAATGAGCTCGGAGACGTGATTGAAAAACAGGGAGAAAAAGAAACAGGTTCCGGTACGACTTTCTGAACGGCTGAAATTGAAGTGTATATAATAATACACGGTATTTCGGGATTCCGGGGTCCCTGAATAAAATTCTACGGAAATCACATAGAAAGTTCCTCGGCTAAGATAAAGCGGCCACGCAAAGTTTGAGCACCAACGGAAGACATTTGGGGGTGCCGGTGTGCCACAAACCAACATTCGTCGAAACTCGGATTATCGTGAAAATTGTGTTAAAGTTCGTTATTTGAGGCTGAAATCGAACAAGTTAATTCCTGAAATCGAATAGGTATATTCCTGAAATGAGCTCGGACGCGTGATTTAAAAACAGGGAGAAAAAGAAACAGGTTCCGGTACGACCTTCCGAACGGTTGAAATTGAAGTGTATATAATAATACACGGTTTTTCGGGATTCCGGGGTCCCGGAATAAAATTCTCCGGAAATGACATAGAAAGTTCCTCGGATCAGATAAAGCGGCCACGCAAAGTTTGAGCACCAACGGAAAACATTTGGGGGTGCCGGTGTGCCTAAAACCAAAGATTCGCCAAACTCGGATTATCGTGAAAAATGTGTTAAAGCTCGTTATTTGAGGCAAAAATCGAACAGGTTGATTCCTGAAATCGAACAGGTTGATTCTGAAATGAGCTCGGACGCGTGATTGAAAAACAGGAGAAAAAAGAAACAGTTCCAGACGACCTTCCGAACTACCGAATTGAAGTGTTTAATACACGGTTTTTCGGATTTCCGCGGTCCCGGAATAAAATTCTCCGGAAATCACATAGAAAGTTTCCCGGGTCAGATAAAGCAGCCACTCAAAGTTTGAGCACCAACGGAAGAAATTTGGGGGTGTCGGTATGCCTACAAACCAAGATTCGCCAGAAATTCGAATTATCTGAAAAATGTATTAAAGCTCGTTATTTGAGGTTTGAGCAAAATCGAACAGTTGACTCAAATCGAACAGGTTGATTCTGAAATGAAATGCTCGGAGGCGTGATTGAAAAACAGGAGTAAAAGAAACAGTTCGTGACGACCTTCCGAACGGTTGAAATTGAAGTGTATATAATACACGGTTTTTCGGGATTCCGGTCCCTGAATAAAATTTTCCTAATTCACATAGAAAGTTCCTCGGGTCAGATAAAGCGGCCACGCAAAGTTTGAGCACCAACGGAAGAAGACATTTGGGGTGCAAGAAAGTTCCCTGGTGTGCCTGAGAAACCAAAAACCAAATTTGAAAAAATGTGTGCCGAAATGAGCTCGGACGCGTGATTGAAAAACAAAACAAAGAAATTCGTTGTCGTGAAAAAAATGTGTTAAAATGTCGTTATTTGAGGCTTGAATCGAACAGGTTGATTCCTGAAATGAGCTCGGACGCGTGATTGAAAAACAGGAGAGAAAAAAACAGTTCCTAGACGTCCTTCCGAACTACAAATTGAAGTGTCTATAATAAATAATACACGGTTTTTCGGGATTCCGGGGTCCCGGAATAAAATTCTTCGGATATCACATAGAAAGTTCCTCGGGTCAGATAAAGCGGCCACGCAAAGTTTGAGCACCAACGGAAGACATTTGGGGGTGTCGGTGTGCCACAAACCAAGATTCGCCGAAACTCGGATTATCGTGAAAAATGTGTTAAAGCTCGTTATTTGAGGTTGATTCCGAAATCAAACAATTGAAAAAATCGACAAAGTTGATTCCTGAAATCGAACAAAGTTGATTCCTGAAATGAGCTCGGACGCGTGATTGAAAAACGGAGAAAAAACATACGCAGTTCCGACATTTGGGTGTCGGTGTGCGACCTTCCGAACCTTGATTCCTCCCTGAAATGAGCTCGAAATTGAAAAACAGTATAATACACGGTTTTAATACACCGGGATTCCGGTCCCTAATAAAATTCTCCGGAAATCACATAGAAAGTTCCTCGAGCCAGATAAAGCGGCCACGCAAAGTTTGAGCACCAACGGAAGATATTTGGGGTGCTTGGTGTGCCACAATCCAAAGATTCGTCGAAACTCGGATTATCGTGAAAAATGTGTTAAAGCTCGTTATTTGAGGCTTGAAATCGAACAGTTGATTCCCTGAAATCGAATTGAAAAAAGGGAGTTTATTCCCGAGATGAGCTCGGACGCATGATTGAAAAACGAGGAGAAAAAGAAACAGGTTCAAAAACCAACATTCCTTACGACCTTAAAACTTCCGAACTTTGAGTGAAATTGAAGTGTCTATAATAAATACACGGTTTTTCGGGATTTCGCGGTCCCGGAATAAAATTCTCCGGCAATCACATATAAAGTTCCTCGGGTCAGATAAAGCGGGCACGCAAAGGTTTAGCACCAACGGAAGACATTTGGGGGTGTCGGTGTGCCACAAACCAGCATTCGCCGAAACTCGGATTATCCTTAAAAATGTGTTAAAGCTCGTTATTTGAGGCTTAAATCGAACAGGTTGATTCCTAAAATAAGCTCGGACGCGTGATTGAAAAACAGGGTGAAAAAGAAACAGGTTCCGGTACGACCTTCCGAACGGCTGAAATTGAAGTGTATAATACACGGTTTTTCGGGATTTTGCGGTCCCGGAATAAAATTCTCCGGAAATCACATAGAAAGTTTCTCGGGTCAGATAAAGCAGCCACTCAAAGTTTGAGCACCAACGGAAGACATTTGGGGGTGTCGGTATGCCACAAACCAGCATTCACCGAAATTCGGATTATCCTGAAAAATGTATTAAAGGTCGTTATTTGAAATCGAACAAATTCGAAATCGAACAGGTTGACTCCACGAAATCGAACAGGTTGATTCCTGAAATGAGCTCGGAGGCGTGATTGAAAAACAGGAGTAAAAGAAATGAGGTTCCTCGAATATAAGCGACGACCTTCCAAACTACAAAAAAATTGAAGTGTATATAATACACGATTTTTCGGATTCCGGGTCCCGAACAAAATTCTCCGGAAATCACATAGAAAGTTCCTCAGGTCGGATAAAGCGGCCACGCAAAGTTTGAACACCAACGGAAGACATTTGGGGGTGCCAGTGTGCCACAAACCAACATTCGCCGAAACTCGGATTATCGTGAAAAATGTGTTAAAACTCGTTATTTGAGGCTGAAATCGAACAGGTTGATTCCTGAAATGAGCTCGGAGGCGTGATTGAAAAACAGGGAAAAAAAGAAACAGTTCCGTGACGACCTTCCGAACGGCTGAAATTGAAGTGCATAATACACGGTTTTTCGGGATTCCGCGGTCCCGGAATAAAATTCTTCGAAAATCACATAGAAAGTTCCTCGGGTCAGACAAGGCGGCCACGCAAAGTTTGAGCACCAACGGAAGACATTTGGGGGTGTCGGTGTGCCACAAACCAGCATTCGCCTAAACTCGGATTATCCTTAAAAATGTGTTAACGCTCGTTATTTGAGGCTTAAATCGAACAAGTTGACTCCTGAAATCGAAAAGGTTGATTCCTGAAATGAGCTCGGAGGCGTGATTGAAAATCAGGGAGAAAAAGAAACAGTTCCCCGGAATAAAATTCTCAAAATCACATTGACGACCTTCGAACGGTTTGAGCACCAACGAAATTGAAGTGTATATAATAATACACGGTATTTCGGGATTCCGGGGTCCCTGAATAAAATTCTCCGGAAATCACATAGAAAGTTCCTCGGCTAAGATAAAGCGGCCACGCAAAGTTTGAGCACCAACACCAACGGAAGACATTTGGGGTGCCGGTGTGCCTGAAACCAACATTCGTCGAAACTCGGATTATCGTGAAAATTGTGTTAAAGTTCGTTATTTGAGGCTGAAATCGAACAAGTTGATTCCTGAAATCGAATAGGTATATTCCTGAAATGAGCTCGGACGCGTGATTTAAAAACAGGGAGAAAAAGAAACAGGTTCCGGTACGACCTTCCGAACGGTTGAAATTGAAGTGTATATAAATAATACACGGTTTTTCGGGATTCCGGTCCCGAATAAAATTCTCCGGAAATGACATAGAAAGTTCCTCGGTCAGATAAAGCGGCCACGCAAAGTTTGAGCACCAACGGAAAACATTTGGGGTGCCGGTGTGCCTAAAAACCAAAGATTCGTTATCCGAAACTCGGATTATCGTGAAAAATGTGTTAAAGCTTGTTATTTGATGTTGAAATCGAACAGGTTGATTCCGAAATGAGCTCGGACGCGTGATTGAAAAACAAGGAGAAAAAAAACAGATTCCGGTACGACCTTCCGAACGGCTGAAATTGAAGTGTATATAATACACGGTTTTTCGGGATTCCGGGGTCCCGGAAAAAAATTCTCCGGAAATGACATAGAAAGTTCCTCGGGTCAGATAAAGCGGCCACGCAAAGTTTGAGCACCAACGGAAGACATTTGGGGGTGTCGGTGTGCCACAAACGAGCATTCGCCGAAACTCGGATTATCGTGAAAAATGCGTTAAAGCTCGTTATTTGAGGTCAAATCGAACAAAGTTGATTCTGAAATGAGCTAGGACGCGTGATTGAAAAACAGGGAGAAAAAGAAACAGGTTCCGGTACGACCTTCCGAACGGCTGAAATTGAAGTGTTTAATACACGGTTTTTCGGGATTCCGCGGTCCCGGAATAAAATTCTCCGGAAATCACATAGAAAGTTTCCGGGTCGGATAAAGCAGCCACTCAAAGTTTGAGCACCAACGGAAGAAATTTGGGGGTGTCGGTATACCAAAACCAAAGATTCGCGAAATTCGGATTATCCTGAAAAATGTATTAAAGCTCGTTATTTGAGGCTGAAATCGAACAGGTTGACTCAAAATCGAACAGTTGATTCCTGAAATGAGCTCGGGCGTGATTGAAAAACAGGAGTAAAAGAAACAGTTCCTGTCGACCTTCCGAACTACTTTGAAATTGAAGTGTATATAATACACGGTTTTTCGGATTCCGGTCCCTAAATCACATAGAATGTTCCTCGGGTAAGATAAAGCGGCCACGCAAAGTTTGAGCACCAACGGAAGACATTTGGGGGTGTCGGTGTGCCTGAAACCAAAGATTCGCCGAAACTCGGATTATCGTGAAAAATGTGTTAAAGCTCGTTATTTGAGTTTGAAATCGAACAGGTTGATTCCTGAAATCGAACAGGTTGATTCCTGAAATGAGCTCGGATGCGTGATTGAAAAACAGGAGAAAAATAAACGGGTTCCTGATGACGACCTTCCGAACGGTTTGTAAATTGAAATGTATAATACACGGTTTTTCGGATTCCGCGGTCCGGAATAAAATTCTCCGGAAATGACATATAAAGTTCCTCGGTCGATAAAGCGGGCACGCAAAGGTTTAGACCCAACGGAAGACATTTGGGGGTGTCGGTGTGCCACAAACCAGCATTCGCCGAAACTCGGATTATCCTTAAAAATGTGTTAAAGCTCGTTATTTGAGGCTTAAATCGAACACGTTGACTCCTGAAATCGAACAGGTTGATTCCGAAATGAGCTCGGAGGAGTGATTGAAAAAGAGGAGAAAAAGAAACAGGTTCCGGTACGACCTTCTGAACGGCTGAAATTGAAGTGTATATAATAATACACGGTATTTCGGGATTCCGGTCCCCGAATAAAATTCTCCGGAAATCACATAGAAACTTCCTCGGGTAAGATAAAGCGGCCACGCAAAGTTTGAGCACCAACGGAAGACATTTGGGGGTGCTTGGTGTACCTGAAAACCAACATTCGTCAAACTCGGATTATCGTGAAAAATGTGTTAAAGCTCGTTATTTGAGGCTGAAATCGAACAGTTGATTCCCAAATCGAACAGGTATATTCCTGAAATGAGCTCGGACGCGTGATTTAAAAACAAAGTGAGAAAAAAAGAAACAGTTCCTGACGACGACCTTTGAACGTTGAAATTGAAGTGTATATAATAATACACGGTTTTTCGGGATTCCGGGGTCCCGGAATAAAATTCTCCGGAAATGACATAGAAAGTTCCTCGGGTCAGATAAAGCGGCCACGCAAAGGTTGAGCACCAACGGAAAACATTTGGGGGTGCTTGGTGTACAAACCAAAGATTCGCCGAAACTCGGATTATCGTGAAAAATGTGTTAAAGCTTGTTATTTGATGCTGAAATCGAACAGGTTGATCCCAAATGAGCTCGGGCGCGTGATTGAAAAACAGGAGAAAAAAACAGATTCCGGTAGGTACGACCTTCCGAACGGCTGAAATTGAAGTGTATAATACACGGTTTTTCGGGATTCCGGGGTCCCGGAATAAAGTTCTCCGGAAATGACATAGAAAGTTCCTCGGGTCAGATAAAGCGGCCACGCAATGTTTGAGCACCAACGGAAGACATTTGGGGGTGTCGGTGTGCCACAAACCAAAGATTCGTTAAACTCGGATTATCGTGAAAAATGTGTTAAAACTCGTTATTTGAGGCTGAAATCGAACAGGTTGATTCCTAAATTGAGCTCGGACGCGTGATTGAAAAACAGGGAGAAAAAGAAACAGGTTCCGGTACGACCTTCCGAACGGCTGAAAATGAAGTGTATAATACACGGTTTTTCGGGATTTTGCGGTCCCGGAATAAAATTCTCCGGAAATCACATTGAAAGTTTCTCGGGTCAGATAAAGCAGCCACTCAAAGTTTGAGCACCAACGGAAGACATTTGGGGATGTCGGTATGCCACAAACCAAAGATTCGCCAAAATTGGATTATCCCGAAAATGTATTAAAGCTCATTATTTGAGGCTGAAATCGAACAGGTTGACTCCTGAAATCGAACAGGTTGATTCTTGAAATGAGCTCGGAGGCGTGATTGAAAAACAGGGAGTAAAAGAAACAGGTTCCGGTACGACCTTCCGAACGGTTGAAATTGAAGTGTATAATACACGATTTTTCGGGATTCCGGGGTCCCGGAACAAAATTCTCCGGAAATCACATAGAAAGTTTCTCGGGTCAGAGAAAGCGGCCACGCAAAGTTTGAACACCAACGGAAGACATTTGGGGGTGCCAGTGTGCCACAAACCAACATTCGCCGAAACTCGGATTATCGTGAAAAATGTGTTAAAACTCGTTATTTGAGGCTGAAATCGAACAGGTTGATTCCTGAAATGAGCTCGGAGGCGTGATTGAAAAACAGGGTGAAAAAGAAACAGGTTCCGGTACGACCTTCCGAACGGCTGAAATTGAAGTGCATAATACACGGTTTTTCGGGATTCCGCGGTCCCGGAATAAAATTCTTCGAAAATCACATAGAAAGTTCCTCGGGTCAGATAAGGCGGCCACGCAAAGTTTGAGCACCAACGGAAGACATTTGGGGGTGTCGGTGTGCCACAAACCAGCATTCGCCTAAACTCGGATTATCCTTAAAAATGTGTTAAAGCTCGTTATTTGAGGCTTAAATCTAACAAGTTGACTCCTGAAATCGAAAAGGTTGATTCCTGAAATGAGCTCGGAGGCGTGATTGAAAAACAGGGAGAAAAACAAACAGGTTCCAATACGACCTTCTGAACGGCTGAAATTGAAGTGTATATAATAATACACGGTATTTCGGGATTCCGGGGTCCCTGAATAAAATTCTCCGGAAATCACATAGAAAGTTCCTCGGCTAAGATAAAGCGGCCACGCAAAGTTTGAGCACCAACGGAAGACATTTGGGGGTGCCGGTGTGCCACAAACCAACATTCGTCGAAACTCGGATTATCGTGAAAATTGTGTTAAAGTTCGTTATTTGAGGCTGAAATCGAACAAGTTGATTCCTGAAATCGAATAGGTATATTCCTGAAATGAGCTCGGACGCGTGATTTAAAAACAGGGAGAAAAAGAAACAGGTTCCGGTACGACCTTCCGAACGGCTGAAATTGAAGTGTATATAATACACGGTTTTTCGGGATTCCGGAATAAAATTCTCCGGAAATCACATAGAAAGTTCCTCGGGTCCGATAAAGCGGCCACGCAAAGTTTGAGCACCAACGGAAAACATTTGGGGGTGCTTGGTGTGCCTAAAACCAAAGATTCGCCGAAACTCGGATTATCGTGAAAAATGTGTTAAAGCTTGTTATTTGATGCTGAAATCGAACAGGTTGATTCCTGAAATGAGCTCGGGCGCGTGATTGAAAAACAGGGAGAAAAAAAACAGATTCCGGTACGACCTTCCGAACGGCTGAAATTGAAGTGTATATAATACACGGTTTTTCGGGATTCCGGGGTCCCGGAAAAAAATTCTCCGGAAATGACATAGAAAGTTCCTCGGGTCAGATAAAGCGGCCACGCAAAGTTTGAGCACCAACGGAAGACATTTGGGGGTGTCGGTGTTCCACAAACCAGCATTCGCCGAAACTCGGATTATCGTGAAAAATGTGTTAAAGCTCGTTATTTGAGGCTGAAATCGAACAGGTTGATTCCTGAAATCGAACAGGTTGATTCCTGAAATGAGCTCGGACGCGTGATTGAAAAACCGGGAGAAAAAGAAACAGGTTCCGGTACGTCCTTCCGAACGGCTGAAATTGAAGTGTTTAATACACGGTTTTTCGGGATTCCGCGAACCCGGAATAAAATTCTCCGGAAATCACATAGAAAGTTTCCCAGGTCAGATAAAGCAGCCACTCAAAGTTTGAGCACCAATGGAAGAAATTTGGGGGTGTCGGTATGCCACAAACCAGCATTCGCCGAAATTCGGATTATCCTGAAAAATGTATTAAAGCTCGTTATTTGAGGCTGAAATCGAACAGGTTGACTCCTGAAATCGAACAGGTTGATTCCTGAAATGAGCTCGGAGGCGTGATTGAAAAACAGGGAGTAAAAGAAACAGGTTCCGGTACGACCTTCCGAACGGCTGAAATTGAAGTGTACCGGGGTCCCGGAATAAAATTCTCCGGAAATCACATAGAAAGTTCCTCGGGTCAGAGAAAGCGGCCACGCAAAGTTTGAACACCAACGGAAGACATTTGGGGGTGCCAGTGTGCAACAAACCAACATTCGCCGAAACTCGGATTATCGTGAAAAATGTGTTAAAACTCGTTATTTGAGGCTGAAATCGAACAGGTTGATTCCTGAAATGAGCTCGGAGGCGTGATTGAAAAACAGGGTGAAAAAGAAACAGGTTCCGATACGACCTTCCGAACGGCTGAAATTGAAGTGCATAATACACGGTTTTTCGGGATTCCGCGGTCCCGGAATAAAATTCTTCGAAAATCACATAGAAAGTTCCTCGGGTCAGATAAGGCGGCCACGCAAAGTTTGAGCACCAACGGAAGACATTTGGGGGTGTCGGTGTGCCACAAACCAAAGATTCGCCTAAACTCGGATTATCCTTAAAAATGTGTTAAAGCTCGTTATTTGAGGCTTAAATCGAACAAGTTGACTCCTGAAATCGAAAAGGTTGATTCTGAAATGAGCTCGGAGGCGTGATTGAAAAACAGGAGAAAAACAAACGAGTTCCTAGACGACGACTTCCGAACGAGCGAAATTGAAATTGAAGTGTATATATATAATACACGGTTTTTCGGGATTCCGGGTCCCGGAATAAAATTCTCCGGAAATCACATAGAAAGTTTCTTGGCTAAGATAAAGCGGCCACGCAAAGTTTGAGCACCAACGGAAGACATTTGGGGGTGCTTGGGTGTGCCAAACCAACATTCGTCGAAACTCGGATTATCGTGAAAATTGTGTTAAAGTTCGTTCTTTGAGGCTGAAATCGAACAAGTTGATTCCTGAAATCGAATAGGTATATTCCTGAAATGAGCTCGGACGCGTGATTTAAAAACAGGGAGAAAAAGAAACAGGTTCCGGTACGACCTTCCGAACGGTTGAAATTGAAGTGTATATAATAATACACGGTTTTTCGGGATTCCGGGGTCCCGGAATAAAATTCTCCGGAAATGACATAGAAAGTTCCTCGGGTCAGATAAAGCGGCCACGCAAAGTTTGAGCACCAACGGAAAACATTTGGGGGTGCCGGTGTGCCACAAACCTGTTGGAGCTTGTGTCCTCCAGTTAGTGCGGATAACGTCATTGCACATACACTTGTACGGACAAGTGGGAGCTTGTTGGGGTTAGTGTCCTTAACAGTTAGTGCAAGGACTTATAAACCTCTAAAAGGATCAAAGGGTATACTTTGTATCATAATCAGTTGATCCACGTTTATCAATAACGGTTGGCTTGCTAGATAAGTTTGACGTTATTGTCATACAGATGGCGGTGATCAACTGGTCCCTAAAAGTCACACCTATAGGATACGTCTTGAGTGACGTGACGGTATGAAAATACAGTCATGTAGATGCCAAATTTGACTAACCAGTTAGTCTGAGTTATTTGACTGATAATTAGTCAAAATGTGATGGTGAGATATTATATTTAATACGGATTAAATATCATGAGCTAAAGGCGAATTAACCAGTTAATTCGTAAATTTAAATATAAGCGTTTTATATTTAAATTAAATGTGTATTGAATATAATTATACAATACTGTTTTGTCGGACATGTATTAATAATTCAACTAACCCGTATTATTAGTTGATGCCTTAATTTCCGATAACCGATAACAGTTTATAATGAAACCGCGTCATATACACTTAGCGAATTATGGACCGAACCACGAGTTTAAGTGAAGAGAAAATGAAAAGCCCACATGGGCTCCCTCTCCACGGTTTGGCCGAATTAGAGAGACCATAAGGAGAGCTTTCTCCTTTCACTAAAAACCTAATTCATTTTGCAAAATATTTTAGGGTTTTTGGGAATTGTGCCTCCTAAATTCCGGATCTCTCATCCAACACAAATTGACAAAACTAATCCCCTCGATATTGCAAGTCAATTAGGGGATTATCACTAGCACAAGGGCATTACTCGGACATCTTGGGTGCATCGTTTAGGAGGAGATTTGCTTTAATCTCTCATTGCCTTATTGCACTAGGACCGAAGGTTATTTCTACATCTTTATCGTTTTCATCATGTTTTTCGTTTATGACTATAAACTACATATATATTTTGCGTTATAATCCTTAATTCGAAGGGTAGTATACGGATATTAACCCACAAGTGGTATCAGAGCGAGGCCACGCAAATTTTTATATGTGTTTTTCATTAAACGATTTTGAAATCGATGGATTTTGTTCAAAAAATTGTCACGGCTGCAATTTTTTTACTCGGCAATTTTTTTTTGTCTCGGCAATCTCATGTTGCTGCGTTTTTTTTTTTGTTGGGATCCGTGTCTAGTTTACACGGTTGGAATTTTGTCTTGTTTTTCATTTTAATCTTTGAATATTGCATTGTAATCGATATTCATTGCGATATAAAGAAGATCCGTCAATATGATTGCATCGAATTTCGTATGGCACAATTTTTTCTCTCGAAAATTTCTGGAAAACCGTGCCTTGATGTTCACGGCCTGTTTTTTTTTTTGTTTTTGCATTGATTTGCGTGCCATACATTTATGTTAGATCGTTCGATCTCTTGTTTTCGTGTTGTTCTTAGCGATTTGTTGTTTTAATCGATAATTACAACAAAATGTGAAGAACATGTCAATTGTTTTTTTTATTTTAATCCGGATTAGAGTAAATTGCAATTGTGTTTTTATCAAACCGTTTTGTTTTGATCTTTAGTTGCTCACGATTTGAGCCGTGTAAAAGTTTGTTTTTGGCCTTAAAGGCTCTCGGCATTTCTGCTAAAAAAAAAAAAAAAAAAAAAAAAAAAAAAAAAAAAAAAATTTTTGAAGGCCCCTGGTACTGTTCACGTACAGTACAGAAGAGAAAAAAAAAAAAAAAAATTTCTTTTGTTTTTTTTCGGCCTTTTTAATGCATAAAATTTCTTTTATGCTCTCGCTTGATTAGTGAAACGGTTCACCCACGTAAAATAAAGTTACATTAACATGATTTATTGTAACGGATTATCTCGGATTAAAATTAACTTGATCTGACGGTTTTGTCATGTAATTTTAATTATCTTTGGTGGTTTGGATAAAAATTAAACATAATTACGGAATTATGTCACGAATAATTTTATTTTTAGTTGATGCATTTTATTTATCGTTATTGTTTATTTTGAATGTTTTGAATGCCTTTTAATTACGTATTTAATTATTTTGCAATCGGTTGTAACTTAGTGTGGCCTTAGTAGAACGTGTTACCGTAATGATGGAACACGGTCTTGGTTGTATTTTGAGATCTCGTATCTCCATTTTATTTCTTTTAATTACAGTTTTTATTTAGAATGTAAATAGGTTTATATTTGTAAATTTTAAATTGTAATTTTGAGAAGACTAAAGTTGGAGGCCGGATGCTCACTCCCGCTACATGGATCAAGATGGAACATCAAGACAAGCTTCTCGGGTCCAACGGTGGATTCCAAAGTTGTTTTATGTTTTATTTTACTAGGATAGGCCACACTAGGAATTTTTATTTACGTATTGCATTCATTTATTTATTTTTCGTATCGATAATATGCATCATATTCCGCCTAAAAACCAAACCACCTAATTATTGCATGAAAACTGACACATATAGAGGTCACGAGTTAGTTTTCATTGACATTATCATGTCACACGATTTTAAGCCATCACCTAAATTGATTCATTCACGCAGACGCTAGTTATTCGTTCACTTAAAATGAATTATAATTAAGTTGATGGGATCTTCCTCGTATAAACAAAAATTGAGAACGGTCTTTATAGGTCAAACTCCAATGAGTCCCTTCTTCGTCGGTAGGCATACTATGACCCCTTCTACGTCGGGTAAGTTGGAACTGATTGACCCATTTTATCTCAACACTATGGTCACTCGTACGATCCTGTGACTATGGTGGACTATAGATAGGATTTACGGAAATCTATCGACCAAGAGTTCTTCCGGAAGAATTAGCTAAACAGTTGGCTTATCAATTTACAGAAATTGAGTCTTGGGATCACTTGTATCATTCTTGAGGGAGATCAATTATGCAAGTGCAATGAGTCTACACGATTAAAATGTATTTTAATAGACTTAAATCACCTCGATGAGTTGCTTATTTCGTTTTGTTTTTCTTTCTTTTTCAAAGTGTAGATCACGTTTTTAAACTGCTATAACAAATGGTCATTTGGTCCAACTAACGACCCAATGCCAAGTGCCACATTGGACCGTGAGTCCTGGCTTCGGATCTTCATGAATCGGATGAATCGCCTACTCGATCAAGAATGATGGATCCAACTTCGAGACCGGGAGGCGGCATTACGGAATGCTGCCGCCGCGATGGGAAGCTCAAATATTTATTAGAGCCCCTCCCGAAACCCAGTCCCACGGCTAGAGTCTTGAAATCACCAAGTTTAATGATTTCCGTATGGAAGCGGGTGCGATTAAAAACGTACTCATTTTTGCAATGGAATCCAATTTGCAGAAACGCTTCATAGCCCATGGTGCGAACAAGATTTTCACCACGCTCACTAAGGAATTCTCGAAAGCACCGAGAATCGTGACTTATGAGCATACCACTCGCTTCTTTGATGCGAGACTCGAGAAGGGCCAACCGGTTAGCCCACACATTCTCAAAGATGATTGAGAATGTCGAGAAGTCGAGACCTTTGATTGTAATATCAGCGAGAACATTGTTATCGACCGCATGCTTCATTCACTCCACGATGGTTTTTCGCAATTTCGAGCGAATTACTATATGAATGATTTGAAGAAGACTCCCCATGAATCGCACTCCCTTCTCGTACGGCCGAGAAGGACATGAAGTTCAGTGGGAGCTTGAAACAGGATGTTCTCGTTGTGTTCAACAAAGGGAAAGGTAAGGGCAAAGCTCGAGCAAACCTAACAAATGAGGTAAACCGAAGTTCAAGAAGTCGGTTCGGTAAGAGTGGTCCTGGTGAGTCGAGCAACTCATCAGGCGCGACAAAGAGCAAGGATGGTAACATGGAGTGTCACCACTGCCACAAGACTGGGCATTGGAGGCGTACATGTCCTGTTTATCATGAGGACTTAAAGGCAGGTCGTGTTAAACCTGTTGGTATGTCTTCTTCCTCTACTACTTTTATTCATATGATTGAGATTAACCACGCAAGTTACGGAACTTGGGTACTTGATACTTGGTTGTGGTTCTCATCTGTGTAATCATGTGCGGGGCTCAAAACATCGAACCCCTCGTAAAGGGTGAGGTGGAACTGCGTGTTGGGAATGGAGCAAGAGTAGCTGCCATCTCAAAGGGGACATATGTGATCCAGCTTCCTAGCGGATTTGAGTTATCATTATATGATTGCTATTATGTTCCTAGTCTTTCGAAAAACATTATTTCAGTTTCTGCACTTGACAAACTTGGATTTTCATTTGTAATAGAAAATAATGCTTGCATTTTCTCTTTACACGATATGATTTATGGCAAGGCAGTCTCCATGAACGGAATTTATGTTTTAGATCAGACCACGGAAATATTACACGTAATGAATAAAAAGTTAAAGGTTGGTGACAAAGATCAAACATATCTATGGCACTGCCGTATGGGACACATTAATGAGAAACGCGTAAAACAGCTCATCAAAAATGGAGCTATCTCGGCCTTTGGTTTTCAATCATTTGGCACGTGTGAATCATGTCTCATCGGTAAGATGACTCGTATTTCCTTCAAAGGTGTTGGAATGCGCGCTGTCGACCTATTAGGACTCATACACACGGATGTATGTGGACCTATGTCAATCACCGCACGAGAAGGCTATAGGTATTTCATCACTTTCACGGACGATTTAAGTAGATATGGCTATGTCTACTTAATGAAGCATAAAAGTGAATCCTTTGAGAAATTCAAAGAATACCGGAATAGGGTGCGAACCTATTGGGTAGAAAGATTAAAACACTACGTTCGGATCGTGGTGGCGAGTATCTTTCTCACGAGTTTGATCATCACCTCAAAGACTCGTGGGATTGCCCTACGCTTAACTCCACCGGAACACCTCAATTGAATGGTGTGTCCGAACGGAGAAATCGAACACTACTTGATATGGTTCGATCCATGATGAGTCACACGGTTTTACCCGATTCATTATGGGGTTATGCTCTTATGTCGGCCGCTCTAATACTTAACCAAGTCCGTCTAAAGTCATTGACAAGACTCCATATGAACTATGGAAGGGAACGGTCCCTAACTTGTCCTTTATACGGGTTTGGGGCTGCGAGGCTTATGTCAAGTGGAGACACGAGGATAAGCTCGGCCCGCGATCGGTCAAGACATTCTTTATAGGTTATCCTAAAGGAACCCTTGGTCATTACTTCTATTCGCCAACCGAACAACGTGTTTTTGTTGCGGCTAGTGCGACATTCTTAGAGAAGGAATTTCTCGAGAATGCAAAGAGTGATAGAACCTTCGACCTGTCGGAGATTCCAGAACCAAATACCGAGCAATTATTGGAGGAACCCATTCCTTCAATCCCTACTGCGTTAACATTCCCGAGGAACCTAGGAGGTCGGGAAGAGTCTCTATTCCTCCGCATGCATATACATTGGTATGGTCGAGGAACATGACATAGATGACGTTCTACTCTTAACGAGTAGTGAACCCGCAACCTATAAAGGTGCCATGACCAGATTCGACTCAAAGCTATGGCTTGAGGCCATGCAATCCGAAATGGACTCCATGTATGAGAACAACGTGTGGGATCTTGTTGACTTACCTGCTAAGGTTCGTCCCCTTCAATGCAAATGGCTTTACAAGATAAAGCATTCTGTGGAAGGTCAACAAGATATCTACAAAGCACGACTAGTTGCTAAAGGTTTCACCCAAGTGCCAGGTTTGCACTACGATGAGATTTTTGCACCCGTAGTCATGCTGCGTTCCATTCGGATTATCTTAGCGATCGCCGCTTTTCATGACTATGAAATTTGGCAAATGGACGTGAAAACCGCCTTCTTAAACGGCTTTTTGGAGGAAGAGTTGTACATGGTACAACCCGAAGGTTTCATCGATCCAAAACATCCTAAGAAAGTGTGCAAGCTTCAGCGTTCCATTTATGGACTTAAGCAAGCATCAAGGAGTTGGAATCATCGCTTCGACCAAGTGATAAAAGAAAATGGATTTACTCGGTGCAGTCGAGGAACCATGTCTATATATCAAGTCGAGTGGGAGCAAGATTGTCTTCCTAATATTGTATGTTGACGACATACTCCTGATTGGGAATGACATACCTCTCTTAACTTCGGTGAAAGTATGGTTGAAAAACCATTTCCAGATGAAAGATCTGGGTGAGGCACAAAGAATTCTAGGCATCCGTATCTATCGAGATAGATCACGACGGATGCTATCTCTCGTCAGAGTCTTACATAGACAAAGTCCTAGAGAGATTCAAAGATGACTAACTCCAAGAAGGGGTTTCTTCCTATGGCTCCAGGGGTGCATTTGAGCAAGTCTCAGGCACCAGAGACACCGGAAGAGAAAGAGCGCATGGCACGGATCCCTTATGCTTCAGCTATAGGATCAATCATGTATGCCATGATATGCACACGTCCCGACGTGGCATATGCATTGAGTATGACAAGTCGATTCCAACAGCATCCAAGTGAATCACATTGGCTCGCTGTCAAGAACATTCTTAAGTACCTCCGGAGGACTAAAGATTGGGCATTGACTTATGGAGGCTCTCAAAAGCTATGCGCAACCGGTTACGCAGATGCTAGCTTCCAAACGGATCGAGATGACTCGAAATCTCGATCCGGATTCGTTTTTACTCTTAATGGCGCTGCATCACCGGAAGAGTTCCAAGCAAACGATTCTGACAGAGATCTCTACGACCGAGTCCGAGTACTATGCCGCGTCTGAAGCTACAAAGGAAGCGATATGGATGCGTCAATTCTTACATGGACTATCCGTAGTGCCTAGTTCGAATGACCCGATCACCATCTATTGCGACAATAGTGGTGCCATCTTCCAGGCTAAGGAGCCAAAGTCTAGCAACAAGTCTAGACATGTACAACGGAAAGCTCATCTAATCCGAGATTACGTGGAGCAAAAGGAAGTAGTGATAGAAAAGATTGCTACAGATGATAACATAGCAGATCCTCTCACTAAACCATTACGACAAGATAAGCATGAAGGGCACGTTAATTCCATGGGAATTAAACGTGTTCCTAAGTTGTAGCACTCTTTTATGGATCAGATTCATTCCCTTTTGTACTCTATACAACATCATCGTTTTGATATTTATATATTTTGTTTTTCATGTGGATTTGTGCGACAATTTTTGAACACCACAAAGTGAACTGAACGAACATTATATATTTTTCAGTCCTTAATTGCCCACATGAGCTGATAACTCGGCAATTATTTTGTGACGTTGGTTGATGGTGGGTTCAACGAGCCATAAGTCAACAAAGGTTGACCGACCAATCACGAAGTGATTTATACGGATATTTCGTAGGACACAATTGTGACATCGACGTGGAGTCCTAAATGTTTTATAACATTCGTTGCCTGGTCGTGGATAGGACTTCCATGGTGATCCTAAGAGTCGATTCTTTGACTATCGACCGTCTCTTGAGACTAAGGCAGATTTTGGGTGACTTTGGTTTCTTTCTCACGGTCATCCGTAACAGGGGCCAAGTAGATTTTTTCTCGGTCATTTCATGTCGTGCTTAGATCGGAAGGAGTTCGAGTTGAAGGAAATATTCAGCCTTTATCGTACTCGATATTTCTCGGGGCCACTCGAGGAGTCAGAATCGAAATGCATGGCCATGCTCGGATACGGATTCGTTTTATCACTTAAGTTACTCTCTAGTCGGGGAAACCACTCTAGATACAGATCGATTGTAAAATACGACCTTTGTGGATCCAGATCCGCAAATTGTTTTACATTGAGTGGGAGAAATTTTAAATGAATATGAGAATCGGTTATCGCACATACACTTGTACGGACAAGTGGGAGTTTGTTGGAGCTTGTGTCCTCCAGTTAGTGCGGATAACGTCATTGCACATACACTTGTACGGACAAGTGGGAGCTTGTTGGGGTTAGTGTCCTTAACGGTTAGTGCAAGGACTTATAAACCTCTAAAAGGATCAAAGGGTATACTTTGTATCATAATCAGTTGATCCACGTTTATCAATAACGGTTGGCTTGCTAGATAAGTTTGACGTTATTGTCATACAGATGGCGGTGATCAACTGGTCCCTAAAAGTCACACCTATAGGATACGTCTTGAGTGACGTGACGGTATGAAAATACATCATGTAGATGCCAAATTTGACTAACCGATTAGTCCGAGTTATTTGACTGATAATTAGTCAAAATGTGATGGTGAGATATTATATTTAATACGGATTAAATATCATGAGCTAAAGGCGAATTAACCATTAATTAAATAAATTTAAATATAAGCGTTTTATATTTAAATTAAATGTGTATTGAATATAATTATACTGTTTTGTCGGACATGTATTAATAATTCAACTAACCCGTATTATTAGTTGATGCCTTAATTTCCGATAACCGATAACAGTTTATAATGAAACCGCGTCATATACACTTAGCGAATTATGGACCGAACCACGAGTTTAAGTGAAGAGAAAATGAAAAGCCCACATGGGCTCCCTCTCCACGGTTTGGCCGAATTAGAGAGACCATAAGGAGAGCTTTCTCCTTTCACTAAAAACCTAATTCATTTTGCAAAATATTTTAGGGTTTTTGGGAATTGTGCCTCCTAAATTCCGGATCTCTCATCCAACACAAATTGACAAAACTAATCCCCTCGATATTGCAAGTCAATTAGGGGATTATCACTAGCACAAGGGCATTACTCGGACATCTTGGGTGCATCGTTTAGGAGGAGATTTGCTTTAATCTCTCATTGCCTTATTGCACTAGGACCGAAGGTTATTTCTACATCTTTATCGTTTTCATCATGTTTTTCGTTTATGACTATAAACTACATATATATTTTGCGTTATAATCCTTAATTCGAAGGGTAGTATACGGATATTAACCCACAAAACCAGCATTCGCCGAAACTCGGATTATCGTGAAAAATGTGGTAAAGCTTGTTATTTGATGCTGAAATCGAACAGGTTGATTCCTGAAATGAGCTCGGGCGCGTGATTGAAAAACAGGGAGAAAAAAAACAGATTCCGGTACGACCTTCCGAACGGCTGAAATTGAAGTGTATATATAATACACGGTTTTTCGGGATTCCGGGGTCCCGGAAAAAAATTCTCCGGAAATGACATAGAAAGTTCCTCGGGTCAGATAAAGCGGCCACGCAAAGTTTGAGCACCAACGGAAGACATTTGGGGGTGTCGGTGTGCCACAAACCAGCATTCGCCGAAATTCGGATTATCGTGAAAAATGTGTTAAAGCTCGTTATTTGAGGCTGAAATCGAACAGGTTGATTCCTGAAATGAGCTCGGACGCGTGATTGAAAAACAAGGAGAAAAAGAAACAGTTCCGTGCGACCTTCCGAACTAATTGAAATTGAAGTGTATAATACACGGTTTTTCGGGATTCCGGGGTCCCGGAATAAAATTCTACGGAAATCATATTGTAAGTTACTCGGGTCAGATAAAGTGGCCACGCAAAGTTTGAGCACCAACGGAAGAAATTTGGGGGTGCCGGTGTGCCACAAACCAGCATTCACCGAAACTCGGATTATCGTGAAAAATGTGTTAAAGCTCGTTATTTGAGGCTGAAATCGAACAGGTTGATTCCTAAAATGAGGTCGGACGCGTGATTGATATACAGGGAGAAAAAGAAACAGTTTCCGGTACGACCTTCCGAACGGCTGAAATTGAAGTGTATAATACACGGTTTTTCGGGATTCCGGGGTCCCGGAATAAAATTCTCCGGAAATCACATCGAAAGTTCCTCGGGTCAGATAAAGCGGCCACGCAAAGTTTGAGCATCAACGGAAGACATTTGTGGGTGCCGGTGTGCCACAAACCAGCATTCGCCGAAACTCGGATTATCGTGAAAAATGTGTTAAAGCTCGTTATTTGAGGCTGAAATCGAACATGTTGATTCCTGAAATCGAACAGGTTGATTCCTGAAATGAGCTCGGACGCGTGATTGAAAAACAGGGAGAAAAAGAAACAGGTTCCGGTACAACCTTCCGAACGGCTGAAATTGAAGTGTATAATACACGGTTTTTGGGATTCCGAGTCCCTAATAAAATTCTTCGAAATCACATCGAAAGTTCCTCGGGTCGAGATAAAGCGGCCACGCAAAGTTTGAGCACCAACGGAAGACATTTGTGGGTGCAGGTGTGCCACAAACCAAAGATTCGCCAAAACTCAAATTATCGTGAAAAATGTGTTAAAGCTCGTTATTTGAGGTCGAAATCGAACAAGTTGATTCCTGAAATCGAACAGGTTGATTCTGAAATGAGCTCGGACGCGTGATTGAAAAACATGGAGAAAAGAAAAGAAACAGGTTCCGTTTACCTTCCGAACTACAAAATTGAAGTGTATAATACACGGTTTTTCGGGATTCCGAGGTCCCGGAATAAAATTCTCTGAAAATCACATAGAAAGTTCCTCGGGTTAGATAAAGCGGCCACGCAAAGTTTGAGCACCAAGGGAAGACATTTGGGGGTGCCGGTGTGCCACAAACCAGTATTCGCCGAAACTCGGATTATCGTGAAAAATGTGTTAAAGCTCGTTATTTGAGGTGAAATCGAACAGGTTGATTCTGAAATGAGCTCGGACGCATGATTGAAAAACAGGAGAAAAAGAAACAGTTCCGATCGACCTTCCGAACTAATTTGAAATTGAAGTGTATAATACACGGTTTTTCGGGATTCCGGGGTCCCGGAATAAAATTCTACGGAAATCATATAGTAAGTTCCTCGGGTCAGATAAAGTGGCCACGCAAAGTTTGAGCACCAACGGAAGAAATTTGGGAGTGCCGGTGTGCCAAAAACCAGCATTTGCCGAAACTCGGATTATCGTGAAAAATGTATTAAAGCTCGTTATTTGAGGCTGAAATCGAACATGTTGATTCCTGAAATCGAACAGGTTGATTCCTGAAATGAGCTCGGACGCGTGATTGAAAAAAGGGGAGAAAAAGAAACAGGTTCCTCTGACAACCTTCCGAACTACCAAATTGAAGTGTATAAATGTATAATACACGGTTTTTCGGGATTACAGGGTCCCGGAAAAAAAATTCTCCGGAAATCACATAGAAAGTTCCTCGGGTCAGTTAAAGATGCCACGCAAAGTTTGAGCACCAACGGAAGACATTTGGGGTGTGCGTGTGCCTGAAAAACCAAAGATTCACCGAAACTCGGATTATCGTGAAAAATGTGTTAAAGCTCGTTATTTGAGGTGAAATCGAACAGGTTGATTCCTGAAATGAGCTCGGACGTGTGATTGAAAAACAGGAGAAAAAGAAACAGGGTCCTGATTTACCTTCCGAACGGCTGAAATTGAAGTGTATAATACACGGTTTTTCGGGATTCCGGGGTCCCGGAATAAAATTCTCCGGAAATCACATCGAAAGTTCCTCGGGTCAGATAAAGCGGCCACGCAAAGTTTGAGCATCAACGGAAGACATTTGTGGGTGCCGGTGTCCACAAACAAGCATTCGCCGAAACTCGGATTATCGTGAAAAATGTGTTAAAGCTCGTTATTTGAGGCTGAAATCGAACATGTTGATTCCTGAAATCGAACAGGTTGATTCCTGAAATGAGCTCGGACGCGTGATTGAAAAACAGGGCGAAAAAGAAACAGGTTCCGGTACAACCTTCCGAACGGCTGAAATTGAAGTGTATAATACACGGTTTTTCGGGATTCCGGAGTCCCGGAATAAAATTCTTCGGAAATCACATCGAAAGTTCCTCGGGTCAGATAAAGTGGCCACGCAAAGTTTTAGCACCAACGGAAGACATTTGTGGGTGCCGGTGTGCCACAAACCAGCATTCGCCGAAACTCGGATTATCGTGAAAAATGTGTTAAAGCTCGTTATTTGAGGTGAAATCGAAATCGAACGAGTTGATTCCTGAAATCGAACAGGTTGATTCTGAAATGAGCTCGGACGTGTGATTGAAAAACAGGAGAAAAAGAAACAGGTCCTAGTCTGACCTTCCGAACTAACAAAATTGAAGTGTATAATACACGGTTTTTCGGGATTCGGGGTCCCTAATAAAATTCTAGGTAAATCATATAGTAAGTTCCTCGGGTCCGATAAAGTGGCCACGCAAAGTTTGAGCACCAACGGAAGACATTTGGGGGTGCTTGGTGTGCCAAAGATTCACGAAACTTCGGATTATCGTGAAAAATGTGTTAAAACTCGTTATTTGAGGCTGAAATCGAACAGGTTGATTCCTGAATTGAGGTCGGACGCGTGATTGAAAAACAGGAGAAAAAGAAACAGTTCCGTTTACCTTCCGAACGGCCGAAATTGAAGTGTATAATACACGGTTTTGAATCAGGGTCCCTAATAAAATTCTACGGAAATCACATCGAAAGTTCCTTGGGTCAGATAAAGCGGCCACGCAAAGTTTGAGCACCAACGGAAGACATTTGTGGGTGCCGGTGTGCCACAAACCAGCATTCGCCGAAACTCGGATTATCGTGAAAAATGTGTTAAAGCTCGTTATTTGAGGCTGAAATCGAGAAGGTTGATTACCGAAATGAGCTCGGACGCGTGATTGAAAAACAGGGAGAAAAAGAAACAGTTCCGTCGACCTTTCGAATCAATAAATTGAAGTGTATAATACACGGTTTTTCGGGATTCCGGGGTCCCGGAATAAAATTTTCCGGAAATCACATAGAAAGTTCCTTGGGACAGATAAAGCGGCCACGTAAAGTTTGAGCACCAACGGAAGAAATTTGGGGGTGTCGGTGTGCCACAAACCAGCATTCGCCGAAACTCCGATTATCGTGAAAAATGTGTTAAAGCTCGTTATTTGAGGCTGAAATCGAACAGGTTGATTCCTGAAATCGAACAGGGTGATTCCTGAAATGAGCTCGGATGCCTGATTGAAAAACAGGGAGAAAAAAATAGGTTCCGGTACGACTTTCCGAACGACTGCAATTGAAGTGTAAATACACGGTTTTTCGGGATTCCGGGGTCCCGGAATAAAATTCTCCGGAAATCACATCGAAAGTTCCTCGGGTAAGATAAAGCGGCCACGCAAAGTTTGAGCACCAACGGAAGACATTTGGGGGTGCATGTGTGCCACAAACCAGCATTCGCCAAAACTCGGATTATCGTGAAAAATGTATTAAAGCTCGTTATTTGAGGCTGAAATCGAACAGGTTGATTCCTGAAATGAGGTCGGACGCGTGATTGAAAAACAGGAGAGAAAAAGAAACAGTTCTGTCGACCTTCCGAACGGTCAAATTGAAGTGTATAATACACGGTTTTTCGGGATTCCGGGGTCCCGGAATAAAATTCTCCGGAAATCACATAGAAAGTTCCTTGGGTCAGATTAAGCGGCCACGCAAAGTTTGAGCACCAACGGAAGACATTTGGGGGTGCCGGTGTGCCACAAACCAAAGATTCGCCGAAACTTCGGATTATCGTGAAAATGTGCTAAAGCTCGTTATTTGAGGTCAAATCGAACAGGTTGATTCCTGAAATGAGCTCGGACGCGTGATTGAAAAACAGGAGAAAAAGAAACAGGTTCCGGTACGACCTTCCGAACGGCTGAAATTGAAGTGTATAATACACGGTTTTTCGGGATTCCGGGGTCCCGGAATAAAATTTTCCGGAAATCACATAGAAAGTTCCTTGGGACAGATAAAGCGGCCACGTAAAGTTTGAGCACCAACGGAAGAAATTTGGGGGTGTCGGTGTGCCACAAACCAGCATTCGCCGAAACTCCGATTATCGTGAAAAATGTGTTAAAACTTGTTATTTGAGGCTGAAATCGAACAGGTTGATTCCTGAAATCGAACAGGGTAATTCCTGAAATGAGCTCGGACGCGTGATTGAAAAACAGGGAGAAAAAGAAATAGGTTCTTGTACGACATTCCGAACGGCTGAAATTGAAGTGTAAATACACGGTTTTTCGGATTCCTAAATAAAATTTCCGAAATCACATCGAAAGTTCCTCGGGTCAGATAAAGCGGCCACGCAAAGTTTAAGCACCAACGGAAGACATTTGGGGGTGCCTGTGTGCCACAAACCAGCATTCGCCAAAACTCGGATTATCGTGAAAAATGTATTAAAACTCGTTATTTGAGACTGAAATCGAACAGGTTGATTCCTGAAATGAGGTCGGACGTGTGATTGAAAAACAGGGAGAAAAAGAAACAGGTTCCGGTACGACCTTCCGAACGGCTGAAATTGAAGTGTATAATACACGGTTTTTCGGGATTCCGGGGTCCCGGAATAAAATTCTCCGGAAATCACATAGAAAGTTAATCGGGTCGATTAAAGCGGCCACGCAAAGTTTGAGCACCAACGGAAGACATTTGGGGGTGCGGTGTGCCTGAAACAAAACCAAAGATTCGCCAAACTCGGATTATCGTGAAAAATGTGTTAAAGCTCGTTATTTGAGACTGAAATCGAACAGGTTGATTCCTGAAATCGAACAGGTTGATTCCTGAAATGAGCTCGGACGCGTGATTGAAAAACAGGGAGAAAAAGAAATAGGTTCCGGTACGACCTTCCGAACGGCTGAAATTGAAGTGTATAATACACGGTTTTTCGGGATTCCGGGGTCCCGAAATAAAAAGATCCGAAAATCACATAGAAAGTTCTTCGGGTCAGATAAAGCGGCCAAGCAAAGTTTGGACACCAACGGAAGACATTTGGGGGTGTCGGTGTGCCACAAACCAGCATTCGCCGAAACTCGGATTATAGTGAAAAATGTGTTAAAACTCGTTATTTGAGGCTGAAATCAAACAGGTTGATTCCTGAATTGAGGTCGGACGCGTGATTGAAAAACAGGGAGAAAAAGAAACAGGTTCCGGTACGACCTTCCGAACGGCTGAAATTGAAGTGTATAATACACGGTTTTGAATCAAAGTCCTAATAAAATTCTCCGGAAATCACAAAGAAAGTTCCTCGGGTCAGATAAAGCGGCCACGCAAAGTTTGGGCACCAACGGAAGAAATTTGGGGGTGTCGGTGTGCCACAAACCAGCATTCGCCGAAACTTGGATTATCGTGAAAAATGTGTTAAAGCTCGTTATTTGAGGCTGAAATCGAACAGGTTGATTCCTGAAATCGAACAGGTTGATTCTTGAAATGAGCTCGGACGCGTGATTGAAAAATAGCGAGAAAAAGAAACAGGTTCCGTTTCGACTTTCCGAACGGCTGAAATTGTAGTGAATAATACACGGTTTTTCGGGATTCCGGGGTCCCGGAATAAAATTCTCCGGAAATCACATAGTAAGTTCCTCGGGTCAGATAAAGCGGCCACGCAAAGTTTGAGCACCAACGGAAGACATTTGTGGGTGCCGGTGTGCCACAAACCAGCATTCGCCGAAACTCGGATTATCGTGAAAAATGTGTTAAAGCTCGTTATTTGAGGCTGAAATCGAATAGGTTGATTCCTTAAATCGAACAGGTTGATTCCTGAAATGAGCTCGGACGTGTGATTGAAAAACAGGGAGAAAAAGAAACAGGGTCCGGTACGACCTTCCGAACGGCTGAAATTGAAGTGCATAATACACGGTTTTTCGTGATTCCGGGGTCCCGGAATAAAATTCTACGGAAATCATATAGTAAGTTCCTCGGGTCAGATAAAGTGGCCACGCAAAGTTTGAGCACCAACGGAAGAAATTTGGGGGTGCCGGTGTGCCACAAACCAACATTCGCCGAAACTCGGATTATCGTGAAAAATGTGTTAAAGCTCGTTATTTGAAGCTGAAATCGAACAGGTTGATTCCTGAAATGAGCTCGGACGCGTGATTGAAAAACAGAGAGAAAAAGAAACAGGTTCCGGTACAACCTTCCGAACGGCTGAAATTGAAGTGTATAAATGTATAATACACGGTTTTTCGGGATTCCAAGGTCCCGGAAAAAAAATTCTCCGGAAATCACATAGAAAGTTCCTCGGGTCAGTTAAAGCGGCCACGCAAAGTTTGAGCACCAACGGAAGAAATTTGGGGGTGCTTGGTGTGCCTGAAACCAAATTCGCCGAAACTCGGATTATCGTGAAAATGTTGTTAAAGCTCGTTATTTGAGGCTAAAATCGAACAGGTTGATTCCTGAAATGAGGTCGGACGCGTGATTGAAAAAAAGGAGAAAAAGAAACAGGTTCCTAGATTTACCTTCCGAACGGCTGAAATTGAAGTGTATAATACACGGTTTTTCGGGATTCCGGGGTCCCGGAATAAAATTTTCCGGAAATCACATAGAAAGTTCCTTGGGTCAGATAAAGCGGCCACGTAAAGTTTGAGCACCAACGGAAGAAATTTGGGGGTGTCGGTGTGCCACAAACCAGCATTCGCCGAAACTCCGATTATCGTGAAAAATGTGTTAAAACTCGTTATTTGAGGCTGAAATCGAACAGGTTGATTCCTGAAATCGAACAGGGTAATTCCTGAAATGAGCTCGGACGCGTGATTGAAAAACAGGGAGAAAAAGAAATAGGTTCTTGTACGACATTCCGAACGGCTGAAATTGAAGTGTAAATACACGGTTTTTCGGGATTCCGGGGTCCCGGAATAAAATTTCCGGAAATCACATCGAAAGTTCCTCGGGTCAGATAAAGCGGCCACGCAAAGTTTAAGCACCAACGGAAGACATTTGGGGGTGCCTGTGTGCCACAAACCAGCATTCGCCAAAACTCGGATTATCGTGAAAAATGTATTAAAACTCGTTATTTGAGACTGAAATCGAACAGGTTGATTCCTGAAATGAGGTCAGACGCGTGATTGAAAAACAGGGAGAAAAAGAAACAGGTTCCGGTACGACCTTCCGAACAGCTGAAATTGAAGTATATAATACACGGTTTTTCGGGATTCCGGGGTCCCGGAATAAAATTCTACGGAAATCATATAGTAAGTTCCTCGGATCAGATAAAGTGGCCACACAAAGTTTGAGCACCAACGGAATAAATTTGGGGGTGCCGGTGTGCCACAAACCAGCATTCGCCGAAACTCGGATTATCGTGAAAAATGTATTAAAGCTCGTTATTTGAGGCTGAAATCGAACATGTTGATTCCTGAAATCGAACAGGTTGATTCCTGAAATGACCTCGGACGCGTGATTGAAAAACAGGGAGAAAAAGAAACAGGTTCCGGTACAACCTTCCGAACGGCTGAAATTGAAGTGTATAAATGTATAATACACGGTTTTTCGGGATTCCAGGGTCCCGGAAAAAAAATTCTCCGGAAATCACATAGAAAGTTCCCCGGGTCAGTTAAAGCGGCCACGCAAAGTTTGAGCACCAACGGAAGACATTTGGGGGTGCCGGTGTGCCACAAACCAGCATTCGCCGAAACTCGGATTATCGTGAAAAATGTGTTAAAGCTCATTATTTGAGGCTGAAATCGAACAGGTTGATTCCTGAAATCGAACAGGTTTATTGCTGAAATGAGCTCGGACGTGTGATTGAAAAACAGGGAGAAAAAGAAACAGGGTCCTAGCACGACCTTCCGAACTACGGGCAAATTGAAGTTTATAATACACGGTTTTTCGGATTCCGGTCCCTAATAAAATTCTAGGAAATCATATAGTAAGTTCCTCGGGTGAGATAAAGTGGCCACGCAAAGTTTGAGCACCAACGGAAGACATTTGGGGGTGCTTGGTGTGCCTGAAACCAAAGATTCATTAAACTCGGATTATCGTGAAAAATGTGTTAAAGCTCGTTATTTGAGGCTAAAATCGAACATGTTGATTCCTGAAATCGAACAGGTTGATTCCTGAAATGAGCTCGGACGCGTGATTGAAAAACAGGAGAAAAAGAAACTGGTTCCAAGACAACCTTCCGAACGGTGAAATTGAAGTGTATAATACACGGTTTTTCGGGATTCCGGTCCCTAATAAAATTCTCCGGAATCACATAGAAAGTTAATCGGGTCGATTAAAGCGGCCACGCAAAGTTTGAGCACCAACGGAAGACATTTGGGGTGCCGGTGTGCCTGAACCAAAGATTCGCCAAAACTCGGATTATCGTGAAAAATGTGTTAAAGCTCGTTATTTGAGACCGAAATCGAACAGGTTGATTCCTGAAATCGAACAGGTTGATTCCTGAAATGAGCTCGGACGCGTGATTGAAAAAACGAGGAGAAAAAGAAATAGGTTCCTGATTTACCTTCCGAACGGCTGAAATTGAAGTGTATAATACACGGTTTTTCGGGATTCAGGGGTCCCGGAATAAAAAGATCCGAAAATCACATAGAAATTTCTTCGGGTCAGATAAAGCGGCCAAGCAAAGTTTGGGCACCAACGGAAGCCATTTGGGGGTGCCGGTGTGCCACAAACCAGCATTCGCCGAAACTCGGATTATAGTGAAAAATGTGTTAAAACTCGTTATTTGAGGCTGAAATCGAACAGTTTGATTCCTGAATTGAGGTCGGACGCGTGATTGAAAAACAGGGAGAAAAAGAAACAGGTTCCGGTACGACCTTCCGAACGGCTGAAATTGAAGTGTATAAATACACGGTTTTTCGGAATTCAGGTCCCGAATAAAATTCTCCGAAATCACAAAGAAAGTTCCTCGGGTCAGATAAAGCGGCCACGCAAAGTTTGGGCACCAACGGAAGACATTTGGGGGTGCCGGTGTGCCTGAAAACCAAAGATTCGCCGAAACTCGGATTATAGTGAAAAATGTGTTAAAACTCGTTATTTGAGGCTGAAATCGAACAGTTTGATTCCTGAATTGAGGTCGGACGCGTGATTGAAAAACAGGGAGAAAAAGAAACAGGTTCCGGTACGACCTTCCGAACGGCTGAAATTGAAGTGTATAAATGTATAATACACGGTTTTTCGGGATTCCAGGGTCCCGGAAAAAAAATTCTCCGGAAATCACATAGAAAGTTCCCCGGGTCAGTTAAAGCGGCCACGCAAAGTTTGAGCACCAACGAAAGACATTTGGGGGTGCCTGTGTGCCACAAACCAGCATTCGCCGAAACTCGGATTATCGTGAAAAATGTGTTAAAGCTCGTTATTTGAGGCTGAAATCGAACAGGTTGATTCCTGAAATCGAACAGGTTGATTCCTGAAATGAGCTCGGACGCGTGATTGAAAAATAGCGAGAAAAAGAAACAGGTTCCGTTTCGACTTTCCGAACGGCTGAAATTGAAGTGAATAATACACGGTTTTTCGGGATTAGGGTCCCGAATAAAATTCTCCGGAAATCACATAGAAAGTTCCTCGGGTGAGATAAAGCGGCCACGCAAAGTTTGAGCACCAACGGAAGACATTTGTGGGTGCCGGTGTGCCAAAACCAAAGATTCGCCGAAACTCGGATTATCGTGAAAAATGTGTTAAAGCTCGTTATTTGAGGCTGAAATCGAATAGGTTGATTCCTTAAATCGAACAGGTTGATTCCTGAAATGAGCTCGGACGTGTGATTGAAAAACAGGGAGAAAAAGAAACAGGGTCCGATTTACCTTCCGAACTACATTTGAAATTGAAGTGCATAATACACGGTTTTTCGGGATTCCGGGGTCCCGGAATAAAATTCTACGGAAATCATATAGTAAGTTCCTTGGGTCAAATAAAGTGGCCACACAAAGTTTGAGCACCAACGGAAGACATTTAGGGTGCTTGGTGTGCCTGAAACCAAAGATTCGCTTAAACTCGGATTATCGTGAAAAATGTGTTAAAGCTCCTTATTTGAGGCTGAAATCGAACAGGTTGATTCCTGAAATGAGCTCGGACGCGTGATTGAAAAACAGGGAGAAAAAGAAACAGGTTCCCGTACGACCTTCCGAACGGCTGAAATTGAAGTGTATAATACACGGTTTTTCAGGATTCCGGGGTTCCGGAATAAAATTCTACGGAAATCATATAGTAAGTTCCTCGGGTCAGATAAAGTGGCCACGCAAAGTTTGAGCAACAACGGAATACATTTGGGGGTGCCGGTGTGCCACAAACCAGCATTCGCCGAAACTCGGATTATCGTGAAAAATGTGTTAAAGCTCGTTATTTGAGGCTGAAATCGAACAGGTTGATTCCTGAAATCGAACAGGGTGATGCCTGAAATGAGCTCGGACGCGTGATTGAAAAACAGGGAGAAAAAGAAATAGGTTCCGGTACGACCTTCCGAAAGGCTGCAATTGATGTGTAAATACACGGTTTTTCGGGATTCCGGGGTCCCGGAATAAAATTCTCCGGAAATCACATCTAAAGTTCCTCGGGTCAGATAAAGCGGCCACGCAAAGTTTGAGCACCAACGGAAGACATTTGGGGGTGCCGGTGTGCCACAAACCAAAGATTCGCCAAAACACGGATTATCGTGAAAAATGTGTTAAAGCTCGTTATTTGAGGTCAAATCGAGAAGGTTGATTCCTGAAATGAGCTCGGACGCGTGATTGAAAAACGAGGAGAAAAAGAAACAGTTTCGATTTACCTTTCGAATCACAAATTGAAGTGTATAATACACGGTTTTTCGGGATTCCGAGGTCCCGAAATAAAATTCTCCTAAATCACATAGAAAGTTCCTCGGGCGATTAAAGCGGCCACGCAAAGTTTGAGCACCCGGGAAGACATTTGGGAGTGCCGGTGTGCCACAAACCAAAGATTCGCCAAACTCGGATTATCGTGAAAATGTGTTAAAGCTCGTTATTTGAGGCTGAAATCGAACAAAGTTGATTCCCGAAATCGAACAGGTGATTCCTGAAATGAGCTCGGATGCCCGATTGAAAAACAGGAGAAAAAAATAGGTTCCGGTACGACCTTCCGAACGACTGCAATTGAAGTGTAAATACACGGTTTTTCGGGATTCCGGGGTCCCGGAATAAAATTCTCCGGAAATCACATCGAAAGTTCCTCGGGTCAGATAAAGCGGCCACGCAAAGTTTGAGCACCAACGGAAGACATTTGGGGGTGCATGTGTGCCACAAACCAGCATTCGCCAAAACTCGGATTATCGTGAAAAATGTATTAAAGCTCGTTATTTGAGGCTGAAATCGAACAGGTTGATTCCTGAAATGAGGTCGGACGCGTGATTGAAAAACAGGGAGAAAAAGAAACAGGTTCCTGTACGACCTTCCGAACGGCTGAAATTGAAGTGTATAATACACGGTTTTTCGGGATTCCGGGGTCCCGGAATAAAATTCTCCGGAAATCACATAGAAAGTTCCTTGGGTCAGATTAAGCGGCCACGCAAAGTTTGAGCACCAACGGAAGACATTTGGGGGTGCCGGTGTGCCACAAACCAGCATTCGCCGAAACTCGGATTATCGTGAAAATGTGCTAAAGCTCGTTATTTGAGGCCAAAATCGAACAGGTTGATTCCTGAAATGAGCTCGGACGCGTGATTGAAAAACAGGAGAAAAAGAAACAGGTTCCGTCGACCTTCCGAACGGGCCAAATTGAAGTGTATAATACACGGTTTTTCGGGATTCC